>NW_022263670.1:0-46203 GCF_002021735.2 Oncorhynchus kisutch
CTTGGTTATAACAGATGATGATACATTGTATCAACATAAAGTCAACTCAGACTGCTGTGCTCTTTGGTTATAACAGATGAAATGATACATTGTATCAACATAAAGTCAACTCAGACTGGTCTGTGCTCTTGGTTTATAACATACATTGTATCAACATAAAGTCAACTCAGACTGGTCTGTGCTCTTGGTTTATAACAGATACATTGTATCAACATAAAGTCAACTCAGACTGGTCTGTGCTCTGGTTATAACAGATGAAATGATACATTGTATCAACATAAAGTCAACTCAGACTGGTCTGTGCTCTTGGTTATAACAGATGAAATGATACATTGTATCAACATAAAGTCAACTCAGACTGGTCTGTGCTCTTGGTTATAACAGATGAAATGATACATTGTATCAACATAAAGTCAACTCAGACTGGCCTGTGCTCTTGGTTATAACTGATGAAATGATCATGTATCAACATAAAGTCAACTCAGACTGGTCTGTGCTCTTGGTTATAACAGATGAAATGAATACATTGTATCAACATAAAGTCAACTCAGACTGGTCTGTGCTCTTGGTTATAACAGATGATACATTGTATCAACATAAAGTCAACTCAGACTGGTCTGTGCTCTTGGTTATAACAGATGATACATTGTATCAACATAAAGTCAACTCAGACTGGTCTGTGCTCTTGGTTATAACAGATGATACATTGTATCAACATAAAGTCAACTCAGACTGGTCTGTGCTCTTGGTTATAACAGATGATACATTGTATCAACATAAAGTCAACTCAGACTGGTCGTGTGCTTGGTTATAACAGATGATACATTGTATCAACATAAAGTCAACTCAGACTGGTCTGTGCTCTTGGTTATACAGATGATACATTGTATCAACATAAAGTCAACTCAGACTGGCTGTGCTCTTGGTTATAACAGATGATACATTGTATCAACATAAAGTCAACTCAGACTGGTCTGTGCTCTTGGTTATAACAGATGAAATGATACATTGTATCAACATAAAGTCAACTCAGACTGGCCTGTGCTCTTGGTTATAACAGATGATACATTGTATCAACATAAAGTCAACTCAGACTGGTCTGTGCTCTTGGTTATAACAGATGAAATGATACATTGTATCAACATAAAGTCAACTCAGACTGGTCTGTGCTCTTGGTTATAACAGATGATACATTGTATCAACATAAAGTCAACTCAGACTGGTCTGTGCTCTTGGTTATAACAGATGATACATTGTATCAACATAAAGTCAACTCAGACTGGTCTGTGCTCTTGGTTATAACAGATGATACATTGTATCAACATAAAGTCAACTCAGACTGGTCTGTGCTCTTGGTTATAACAGATGAATGATACATTGTATCCATAAAGTCAACTCAGACTGGCCTGTGCTCTTGGTTATAACAGATGAAATGATACATTGTATCAACATAAGTCACATTACTGTCTTTATCATTCCTCTGGTGAAATGACTGCCACATTACTGTCATTCCTCTGGTGAAATGACTGCCACATTACTGTCATTCCTCTGGTGAAATGACTGCCACATTACTGTCATTCCTCTGGTGAAATGACTGCCACATTACTGTCATTCCTCTGGTGAAATGACTGCCACATTACTGTCATTCCTCTGGTGAAATGACTGCCACATTACTGTCATTCCTCTGGTGAAATGACTGCCACATTACTGTCATTCCTCTGGTGAAATGACTGCCACATTACTGTCATTCCTCTGGTGAAATGACTGCCACATTACCGTCATTCCTCTGGTGAAATGACTGCCACATTACCGTCATTCCTCTGGTGAAATGACTACCACATTACTGTCTTTCTACCATTCCTCTGGTGAAATGACTGCCACATTAGTATGTGTAGTTTGTTAAACTTACGCAGGATGACCATGAAGCTCTCCTTGTCCAGAAGGACCCACAGTCCGAACCCCATGATGAGGGCGCCAAACAGCTGCAGAGAAGGGGGGGGGGTGAGAGAGAGAGAGACAGAGAGTCAATACACAATGGTAAATAAGACTAAACTCCTCTACATCAGTCCTGTTAGTAGTGATGTTCCTCTACATCAGTCCTGTTCCATTCTAGTTCTCTACATCAGTCCTGTTCCATTCTAGTTCCTCTACATCAGTCCTGTTCCATTCTAGTTTCTCTACATCAGTTCTGTTCCATTCTAGTTTCTCTACATCAGTCCTGTTCCATTCTAGTTCCTCTACATCAGTCCTGTTCCATTCTAGTTTCTCTACATCAGTCCTGTTCCATTCTAGTTTCTCTACATCAGTCCTGTTCCATTCTAGTTTCTCTACATCAGTCCTGTTCCATTCTAGTTTCTCTACATGTCTCTACATGTTAATAGTGAGATCACACCATACATTCACAGTGTAACTTAAAAGCCTTAAGCTCTGGATCACACTTAATTTACTCTGTTCAGAGATGGGAATGATGGATGGTAGAGAGAGGGGGGGGCTGTGGGAGCCAGGGACTGAGCGGATGAGTATCTCCGTGGTAACCAGGCCACAATCACTTAATCTGCTCTCTAATGAAGAAACCAGGGAGAGAGGGGCATGAGAGAGAGCGAGGGCATGAGAGAGAGCGAGGGCATGAGAGAGAGAGAGCGAGCGCATGAGAGAGAGCGAGCATGAGAGAGAGCGAGCATGAGAGAGAGAGAGCATGAGAGAGAGCGAGCATGAGAGAGAGCGAGCATGAGAGAGAGAGAGCATGAGAGAGAGAGAGCATGAGAGAGAGAGAGCATGAGAGAGAGAGAGCATGAGAGAGAGAGAGCATGAGAGAGAGAGAGCATGAGAGAGAGAGAGCATGAGAGAGAGAGAGCATGAGAGAGAGAGAGCATGAGAGAGAGCGAGCATGAGAGAGAGCTAAAGGGCGAGCGAGAGTGAATGATGTCAGAGAATGAGAGAATGAATGATGTCAGAGAAATGAGAGAGTGAACAGAGGACAAAGGATGACAGAGTAGTGAGTGTGTGGTTGATGAGTTCACATTCCCTCCCACCGACTCGACCTCAAAACCGGTCCAACAGGGCAATAGAGCCGTGGCGGTCATGTCATATCGATCAGACGGTTATTGTCACGGTTTCATCCACTCAGAGGAGAGGCTGAGGTCCTGCACTGTATAGGCATGTGATCTGTGTCTGGGAAATAAGATACTTACGAGAAGAGGACATTGAAGAGGAACAGGAAGTACTTGATTGCCTTCATGCAGCCTTTCCCCATTGTGATCGCTCTGTGAACAACAGAATACAAAATATTTAGTCATACTTTATTTGAAGAGTACTTAAGCATGAATATGATACGATCATGAAGATAAAAATCACAGGTCGGGTCAGACATCCCTGTGGTCGACTGAAGAGTTTAACACGATGCCATCAAAGTACAGAGGGGACATGATCCACATAGTGTGTGTGTGTGTGTCTGGATTTGCTGGTGTGAGAGGCCTACAGTATAAGTGGTGACAGACGCCTGGAACCCCCTGACCTGCTGGCTAAGCTGCTGAGATGATAGAGACCTGGATCTATAGGAGACAGACGCCTGACCTGACCTGCTGGCTAAGCTGCTGAGATGATAGAGACCTGGATGTATAGGAGACAGATGCCTGAAACCCCCTGACCTGCTGGCTAAGCTGCTGAGATGATAGAGACCTGGATCTATAGGAGACAGATGCCTGACCTGACCTGCTGGCTAAGCTGCTGAGATGATAGGGACCTGGATCTATAGGAGACAGATGCCTGACCTGACCTGCTGGCTAAGCTGCTGAGATGATAGGGACCTGGATCTATAGGAGACAGATGCCTGACCTGACCTGCTGGCTAAGCTGCTGAGATGATAGAGACCTGGATCTCTAGGAGACAGATGCCTGACCTGACCTGCTGGCTAAGCTGCTGAGATGATAGAGACCTGGATCTATAGGAGACCGAAGCCTGACCTGACCTGCTGGCTAAGCTGCTGAGATGATAGGGACCTGGATCTATAGGAGACAGATGCCTGGAACCCCCTGACCTGCTGGCTAAGCTGCTGAGATGATAGAGACCTGGATCTATAGGAGACAGATGCCTGACCTGACAGCTAAGCTGCTGAGATGATAGAGACCTGGATCTATAGGATTACCGATAGACAACCATCCATTGGTGGAAAAAGTACCCAAGTATCATACTTGAGTAAAAGATACCTTAATAGAAAATGTAAAAGTCACCCAGTAAAATACTACTTGAGTAAAAGTCTGAAAAGTATTTGGTTTTAAATATACTTAAGTATAAATCATTTCAAATTCCTCTACATTAAGCAAACCAGGCGGTATGTTGTTGTAGTAAAAACAGTAGGGATGTTCTCTGTTTAGTGAGTCCACCAGATCAGAGGCAGTAGGGATGTTCTCTGTTTAGTGAGTCCACCAGATCAGAGGCAGTAGGGATGTTCTCTGTTTAGTGAGTCCACCAGATCAGAGGCAGTAGGGATGACCAGGGATGTTCTCTGTTTAGTGAGTCCTCCAGATCAGAGGCAGTAGGGATGACCAGGGATGTTCTCTGTTTAGTGAGTCCACCAGATCAGAGGCAGTAGGGATGACCAGGGATGTTCTCTTGATAAGCACCATCAGACTGTACAACCAGCAACACAACCTGTATCAGACTGTACAACCAGCAACACAACCTCCATCAGACTGTGCAACCAGCAACACAACCTGTATCAGACTGTACAACCAGCAACACAACCTGTATCACACTGTGCAACCAGCAACACAACCTCCATCACACTGTACAACCAGCAACACAACCTGCATCACACTGTACAACCAGCAACACAACCTTCATCACACTGTACAACCAGCAACACAACCACCATCAGACTGTGCAACCAGCAACAGAACCTTCATCACACTGTACAACCAGCAACACAACCACCATCAGACTGTGCAACCAGCAACACAACCTTCATCACACTGTACAACCAGCAACATAACCTGCATCACACTGTACAACCAGCAACACAACCTGCATCACACTGTACAACCAGCAACACAACCTGTATCACACTGTACAACCAGCAACACAACCTGCATCACACTGTACAACCAGCAACACAACCTCCATCACACTGTACAACCAGCAACAACTCCAACAACCAGCAACACAATCTCCATCGGACTGTACAGCCAGCAACACAACCTGTATCACACTGTACAACCAGCAACCAGCAACACAACCTCCATCACACTGTACAACCAGCAACACAACCTCCAGACTGTACAACCACCAACACAACCTGTATCACACTGTACAACCACCAACACAACCTGTATCACACTGTACAACCACCAACACAACCTGTATCACAACCACCATCAGACTGTACAACCAGCAACACACAACCTCCAGACTGTACAACCAGCAACCTCCAGACTGTACAACCAGCAACACAACAACCTCCAGACTGTACAACCAGCAACACACAACCTCCAGACTGTACAACCAGCAACACACAACCTCCAGACTGTACAACCAGCAACACAATCTCCATCAGACTGTACAACCAGCAACACAATCTCAATCAGACTGTGCAACCAGCAACACACAACCTCCAGACTGTACAACCAGCAACACAGAGCAAAGTGAACAGCGAGCACAACAATCAATCTACCACAGCAACACAGCATGAAGCGGCGAACACTGGTCAAACATCGGACTTAAAACGGTCCCACAGCCATAAAACGGTGTACAACCAGCAACACAACCTCCAGACTGTACAACCACCAACACAACCTGTATCACACTGTACAACCACCAACACAACCTGTATCACACTGTACAACCACCAACACAACCTTCATCACACTGTACAACCACCAACACAACCTTCATCACACTGTACAACCACCAACACGACCTCCATCAGACTGTACAACCAGCAACACACAACCTCCAGACTGTACAACCTCCAGACTTGGGTTGTGCCGTGGCGGAGATCTTTGTGGGCTATACTCAGCCTTGTCTCAGGATGGTAAGTTGGTGGTTGAAGATATCCCTCTAGTGGTGTGGGGGCTGTGCTTTGGCAAAGTGGGTGGGGTTATATCCTTCCTGTTTGGCCCTGTCCGGGGGTGTCCTCGGATGGGGCCACAGTGTCTCCTGACCCCTCCTGTCTCAGCCTCCAGTATTTATGCTGCAGTAGTTTATGTGTCGGGGGGCTGGGGTCAGTTTGTTATATCTGGAGTACTTCTCCTGTCCTATTCGGTGTCCTGTGTGAATCTAAGTGTGTGTTCTCTAATTCTCTCCTTCTCTCTTTCTTTCTCTCTCTCGGAGGACCTGAGCCCTAGGACCATGCCCCAGGACTACCTGACATGATGACTCCTTGCTGTCCCCAGTCCACCTGGCCATGCTGCTGTTCCAGTTTCAACTGACCTGAGCCCTAGGACCATGCCCCAGGACTACCTGACATGATGACTCCTTGCTGTCCCCAGTCTACCTGGCCATGCTGCTGCTCCAGTTTCAACTTCCACCTGACTGTGCTGCTGCTCTAGTTTCAACTGTTCTGCCTTATTATTATTCGACCATGCTGGTCATTTATGAACATTGAACATCTTGACCATGTTCTGTTATAATCTCCACCCGGCACAGCCAGAAGAGGACTGGCCACCCCACATAGCCTGGTTCCTCTCTAGGTTTCTTCCTAGGTATTGGCCTTTCTAGGGAGTTTTCCTAGCCACCGTGCTTCTCCACCTGCATTGCTTGCTGTTTGGGGTTTTAGGCTGGGTTTCTGTACAGCACTTTGAGATATCAGCTGATGTACGAAGGGCTATATAAATAAATTTGATTTGATTTGTACAACCAGCAACACAACAACCTCCAGACTGTACAACCAGCAACACAACAACCTCCAGACTGTACAACCAGCAACACACAACCTCCAGACTGTACAACCAGCAACACAATCTCAATCAGACTGTGCAACCAGCAACACACAACCTCCAGACTGTACAACCAGCAACACAGAGCAAAGTGAACAGCGAGCACAACAATCAATCTACCACAGCAACACAGCATGAAGCGGCGAACACTGGTCAAACATCGGACTTAAAACGGTCCCACAGCCAAGAGGCCCGAACGTGAATATATATTGAAACAAGGCTGTTCCAGTATGTTAACTAGTCAACAGAAGACCAGTTTACTGCCATGTTAACGATGTGTTCAAAGAGCCCCTTCAGCCACAAGACAGGCCAGTCGTTGGTCTGTGAGGCAGACAGTTAAACCAGGCTAAACGGTCTCAACATACTGTTTAAAAACACAGGGACACACAGTGGAAAACATGACAGGGCTGTAATATAGAAGAAGTGGACACCAACTTGCACACCAAGGATGCATCCTAAATCCCACCCTATCCCCTATATAGTGCACTACTGTTGACCTTGGCCCTATATAGCGCACTACTGTTGACCAGGGCCCTATATAGTGCACTACTGTTGACCAGGGCCCTATATAGTGCTGGATTGGAGAACACATTGGGAGAGATGTTCAACCATTCCTCAAAACAGAATCTGTCCAGAACCTTGATCTCCTTCGTCTGAGTTTACGAACGTGTCCTTGTTCAATTCAAACCGCAGGTTTTCAAATGTGTCTCAAGGTCTGGAGACTGAGACGGCCATTGGAAAAATGTTGATTGTGTGGTTTCATTTCTATGTGGATTTTAAATGTGTTGCTTGGGGTTATTGTCTTGCTGGGAGATCCACTTGTGGCCAACTGTCATTCTCCTGGCAGAGGAAACCAGTTTTTTTGGCAAAAATGTCCTGGTACTGGGTACAGTTCATGATGCTGTTGACCTTAACAACGGCCTCAGGACCAATGGAAGAAATATATCCCCAAAACATCAAAGATCCACCACTATATTTTTTACAGTAGGTTCGGGGTTCATTCTCATTTCGACAACCAAACCCACCATTTGGCCAAAGAGCTACATTTCCATCTCATTGGACTAAAGCACCAGTTCCAAATCCCGAGCCAATACCGTTTAGTAAACTCCAGGCGTTTACATTTGTTGGATGACAAGAAAATAGTGCTCTTATATTTAATTTTAGCAAAAATTATTTGCCTTCTTTAAGATGAAGAAATATGACCTAGTATCTTTTGTCATTCTGTTACCAAACCCAACCTGTACTGTTCTTTAAGAGTAAATGTGTTTCTGTAAAAAATGTTCAGTGGAAATAGTTAAAGTAGTCCTCGTGTAAATGTTGTTCGGTTCGTTCAACATTGCAATCAAATAAATAAATAAATAAATAAATAAAAATGTAAGCTTATACTTCAATTCTGAGTCTAAGCATCATTCTGTTATCGTGGAATTACCCATCATCAATCACAGGTCTATATAAAAGGTAAAGAGCCCCCCGCGAAGACCAAAGACCTAAAACGAGCGAGGGTCCGGGCTATTGCCCCCCGACCGCAATATTGGAAGCAAATTGTTACATTTTCTGAAAATTCTCTGTTAAAAACGCCACCGTTCGCCGCCACCCAGCAGGTGAGCGTGAACTCCTCCGTTGCTTGTGGTCATTTGTCTTTGCGGTGTGTCTCTTCTCTTAGCGGGAATGTCTCATATCCAGAAAGGAACAGTGACTAAGATCAAATGAAGTCTCCTAGACTCTAACCTCAAAGCTGCTGTTGATGACATCATGGCAGTGATTTATTTTTTATCTGCTAAGTGCTGTAACATTATATAATAGAGACGCTCTATAACACAGTAGAGGGGCTCTATAACACAGTAGAGGGGCTCTATAACACAGTAGAGGGGCTCTATAACACAGTAGAGGGGCTCTATAACACAGTAGAGGGGCTCTATAACACAGTAGAGCCTCTATATAACACAGTAGAGCCTCTATATAACACAGTAGAGGGGCTATATAACACAGTAGAGGGGCTATATAACACAGTAGAGGGGCTATATAACACAGTAGAGGGGCTATATAACACAGTAGAGGGGCTATATAACACAGTAGAGCCTCTATATAACACAGTAGAGGGGCTATATAACACAGTAGAGAGGCTATATAACACAGTAGAGGGGCTATATAACACAGTAGAGGGGCTATATAACACAGTAGAGGCTCTATATAACACAGTAGAGGTGCTATATAACACAGTAGAGGCTCTATAACACAGTAGAGGCTCTATATAACACAGTAGAGGTGCTATATAACACAGTAGAGGCTCTATATAACACAGTAGAGGTGCTATATAACACAGTAGAGGCTCTATATAACACAGTAGAGGGGCTCTATAACACAGTAGAGGCTCTATATAACACAGTAGAGGCTCTATATAACACAGTAGAGAGGCTATATAACACAGTAGAGGGGCTATATAACACAGTAGAGGGGCTATATAACACAGTAGAGAGGCTATATAACACAGTAGAGCCTCTATATAACACAGTAGAGCCTCTATATAACACAGTAGAGCCTCTATATAACACAGTAGAGCCTCTATATAACACAGTAGAGCCTCTATATAACACAGTAGAGCCTCTATATAACACAGTAGAGCCTCTATATAACACAGTAGAGCCTCTATATAACACAGTAGAGCCTCTATATAACACAGTAGAGCCTCTATATAACACAGTAGAGCCTCTATATAACACAGTAGAGCCTCTATATAACACAGTAGAGACTCTATAACACAGTAGAGGCTCTATAACACAGTAGAGGCTATATAATACAGTAGAGAGGCTATAATACAGTAGAGAGGCTATATAACAGTAGAGAGGCTATATAACACAGTAGAGAGGCTATATAATACAGTAGAGAGGCTATATAATACAGTAGAGAGGCTATATAATACAGTAGAGAGGCTATATAACACAGTAGAGAGGCTATATAATACAGTAGAGGCTATATAATACAGTAGAGAGGCTATATAACACAGTAGAGGGGCTATATAACACAGTAGAGGGGCTATATAACACAGTAGAGGGGCTATATAACACAGTAGAGGCTATATACAGTAGAGGCTATATACAGTAGAGGCTATATACAGTAGAGAGGCTATAATACAGTAGAGAGGCTATAATACAGTAGAGGGGCTATAATACAGTAGAGGGGCTATATAACACAGTAGAGAGGCTATATAACACAGTAGAGAGGCTATATAACACAGTAGAGGCTATATACAGTAGAGGCTATATACAGTAGAGAGGCTATAATACAGTAGAGAGGCTATAATACAGTAGAGAGGCTATAATACAGTAGAGGGGCTATAACACAGTAGAGGCTCTATAACACAGTAGAGGGGCTATATAACACAGTAGAGGGGCTATATAACACAGTAGAGGCTATATAATACAGTAGAGAGGCTATAATACAGTAGAGAGGCTATAACACAGTAGAGAGGCTATATAACACAGTAGAGAGGCTATATAACACAGTAGAGGGGCTATATAACACAGTAGAGGGGCTATATAACACAGTAGAGGGGCTATATAACACAGTAGAGAGGCTATATAACACAGTAGAGAGGCTATAATACAGTAGAGAGGCTATAATACAGTAGAGAGGCTATAATACAGTAGAGGTGCTATATAACACAGTAGAGGTGCTATATAACACAGTAGAGGTGCTATATAACACAGTAGAGAGGCTATAATACAGTAGAGAGGCTATAATACAGTAGAGAGGCTATAATACAGTAGAGAGGCTATAATACAGTAGAGAGGCTATAATACAGTAGAGAGGCTATAATACAGTTGAGGGGCTATATTTTTTTTATATATTTTTTTATTTTATTTCACCTTTATTTAACCAGGTAGGCTAGTTGAGAACACCTTTATTTAACCAGGTAGGCTAGTTGAGAACACCTTTATTTAACCAGGTAGGCTAGTTGAGAACACCTTTATTTAACCAGGTAGGCTAGTTGAGAACACCTTTATTTAACCAGGTAGGCTAGTTGAGAACAAGTTCTCATTTGCAACTGCGACCTGGCCAAGATAAAGCATAGCAGTGTGAGCATACAACAAAGAGTTACACATGGAGTAAACAATTAACAAGTCAATAACACAGTAGAAAACAAAGGGGGGGTCTATATACAATGTGTGCAAAAGGCATGAGGAGGTAGGCAAATAATTACAATTTTGCAGATTAACACTGGAGTGATAAAAGATCAGATGGTCATGTACAGGTAGAGATATTGGTGTGCAGAAGAGCAGAAAAGTAAATAAATAAAAACAGTATGGGGATGAGGTAGGTGAAAAGGGTGGGCTATTTACCAATAGACTATGTACAGCTGCAGCGATCGGTTAGCTGCTCAGATAGCTGATGTTTGAAGTTGGTGAGGGAGATGAAAGTCTCCAACTTCAGCGATTTTTGCAATTCGTTCCAGTCACAGGCAGCAGAGTACTGGAACGAAAGGCGGCCAAATGAGGTGTTGGCTTTAGGGATGATCAGTGAGATACACCTGCTGGAGCGCGTGCTACGGATGGGTGTTGCCATCGTGACCAGTGAGCTGAGATAAGGCGGAGCTTTACCTAGCATAGACTTGTAGATGACCTGGAGCCAGTGGGTCTGGCGACGAATATGTAGCGAGGGCCAGCCGACTAGAGCATACAAGTCGCAGTGGTGGGTGGTATAAGGTGCTTTAGTGACAAAACGGATGGCACTGTGATAAACTGCATCCAGTTTGCTGAGTAGAGTGTTGGAAGCCATTTTGTAGATGACATCGCCGAAGTCGAGGATCGGTAGGATAGTCAGTTTTACTAGGGTAAGCTTGGCGGCTTGAGTGAAGGAGGCTTTGTTGCGGAATAGAAAGCCGACTCTTGATTTGATTTTCGATTGGAGATGTTTGATATGAGTCTGGAAGGAGAGTTTGCAGTCTAGCCAGACACCTAGGTACTTATAGACGTCCACATATTCTAGGTCGGAACCATCCAGGGTGGTGATGCTAGTCGGGCATGCAGGTGCAGGCAGCGACCGGTTGAAAAGCATGCATTTGGTTTTACTAGCGTTTAAGAGCAGTTGGAGGCCACGGAAGGAGTGTTGTATGGCATTGAAGCTTGTTTGGAGGTTAGATAGCACAGTGTCCAAAGACGGGCCGAAAGTATATAGAATGGTGTCGTCTGCGTAGAGGTGGATCAGGGAATCGCCCGCAGCAAGAGCAACATCATTGATATACACAGAGAAAAGAGTCGGCCCGAGAATTGAACCCTGTGGCACCCCCATAGAGACTGCCAGAGGACTGGACAGCATGCCCTCCGATTTGACACACTGAACTCTGTCTGCAAAGTAATTGGTGAACCAGGCAAGGCAGTCATCCGAAAAACCGAGGCTACAGAGTCTGCCGATAAGAATATGGTGATTGACAGAGTCGAAAGCCTTGGCAAGGTCGATGAAGACGGCTGCACAGTACTGTCTTTTATCGATGGCGGTTATGATGTCGTTTAGTACCTTGAGTGTGGCTGAGGTGCACCCATGACCGGCTCGGAAACCAGATTGCACAGCGGAGAAGGTACGGTGGGATTCGAGATGGTCAGTGACCTGTTTGTTGACTTGGCTTTCGAAGACCTTAGATAGGCAGGGCAGGATGGATATAGGTCTGTAACAGTTTGGGTCCAAGGTGTCTCCACCTTTGAAGAGGGGGATGACTGCGGCAGCTTTCCAATCCTTGGGGATCTCAGACGAGATGAAAGAGAGGTTGAACAGGCTGGTAATAGGGGTTGCGACAATGGTGGCAGATAGTTTCAGAAATAGAGGGTCCAGATTGTCAAGCCCAGCTGATTTGTACGGGTCCAGGTTTTGCAGCTCTTTCAGAACATCTGCTATCTGGATTTGGGTAAAGGAGAACCTGGAGAGGCTTGGGCGAGGAGCTGCGGGGGGGGCGGAGCTGTTGGCCGAGGTTGAAGTAGCCAGGCGGAAGGCATGGCCAGCCGTTGAGAAATGCTTATTGAAGTTTTCGATAATCATGGATTTATCAGTGGTGACCGTGTTACCTAGCCTCAGTGCAGTGGGCAGCTGGGAGGAGGTGCTCTTGTTCTCCATGGACTTCACAGTGTCCCAGAACTTTTTGGAGTTGGAGCTACAGGATGCAAACTTCTGCCTGAAGAAGCTGGCCTTAGCTTTCCTGACTGACTGCGTGTATTGGTTCCGGACTTCCCTGAACAGTTGCATATCACGGGGACTATTCGATGCTATTGCAGTCCGCCACAGGATGTTTTTGTGCTGGTCGAGGGCAGTCAGGTCTGGGGTGAACCAAGGGCTGTATCTGTTCTTAGTTCTGCATTTTTTGAACGGAGCATGCTTATCTAAAATGGTGAGGAAGTTACTTTTAAAGAATGACCAGGCATCCTCAACTGACGGGATGAGGTCAATGTCCTTCCAGGATACCCGGGCCAGGTCGATTAGAAAGGCCTGCTCACAGAAGTGTTTTAGGGAGCGTTTGACAGTGATGAGGGGTGGTCGTTTGACTGCGGCTCCTTAGCGGATACAGGCAATGAGGCAGTGATCGCTGAGATCCTGGTTGAAGACAGCGGAGGTGTATTTGGAGGGCCAGTTGGTCAGGATGACGTCTATGAGGGTGCCCTTGTTTACAGAGTTAGGGTTGTACCTGGTGGGTTCCTTGATGATTTGTGTGAGATTGAGGGCATCTAGCTTAGATTGTAGGACTGGCGGGGTGTTAAGCATATCCCAGTTTAGGTCACCTAACAGAACAAACTCTGAAGCTAGATGGGGGGCGATCAATTCACAAATGGTGTCCAGGGCACAGCTGGGAGCTGAGGGGGGTCGGTAGCAGGCGGCAACCGTGAGAGACTTATTTCTGGAGAGAGTAATTTTCAAAATTAGTAGTTCGAACTGTTTGGGTATGGACCTGGAAAGTATGACATTACTTTGCAGGCTAACTCCTCCCCCTTTGGCAGTTCTATCTTGACGGAAGATGTTATAGTTGGGTATGGAAATCTCTAAATTTTTGGTGGCCTTCCTGAGCCAGGATTCAGACACAGCAAGGACATCAGGGTTAGCAGAGTGTGCTAAAGCAGTGAGTAAGACAAACTTAGGGAGGAGGCTTCTGATGTTGACATGCATGAAACCAAGGCTTTTTCGAACACAGAAGTCAACAAATGAGGGTGCCTGGGGACATGCAGGGCCTGGGTTTACCTCCACATCACCCGCGGAACAGAGAAGGAGTAGTATGAGGGTGCGGCTAAAGGCTATCAAAACTGGTCGCCTAGAGCGTTGGGGACAGAGAATAAGAGGAGCAGGTTTCTGGGCATGGTAGAATATATTCAGGGCATAATGCGCAGACAGGGGTATGGTGGGGTGCGGGTACAGCGGAGGTAAGCCCAGGCACTGGGTGATGATGAGAGAGGTTGTATCTCTGGACATGCTGGTAGTAATGGGTGAGGTCACCGCATGTGTGGGAGGTGGGACAAAGGAGTTATCAGGGGTATGAAGAGTGGAACTAGGGGCTCCATTGTGAACTAAAACAATGATAACTAACCTGAACAACAGTATACAAGGCATATTGACATTTGAGAGAGACATACAGCGAGGCATACAGTAATCACAGGTGTTGAATTGGGAAAGCTAGCTAAAACAGTAGGTGATACAACAGCTAATCAGCTAGCACAACAACAGCAGGTAAAATGGCGTAGACTAGGCAACGGGGCCAACAGATAAAACAAACAAGCAGAATGGAGTACCGTGATTTATGGACAGTCCAGCGTGCATCAGCTATGTAGCCAAGAGATCAGTGTCCAGGGGGCAGCGGTGGATGGGGAAGGGAAGCTGGACTGGCGAGTGTTATCCAGGTTAAAAAAGACGAACAATGACTAAATAGCTTGTAGCTAGTTAGCTGGTTAGCTTCTGGAGGTTCTTGAGTGTGTTCTAAAAATAAATAAAAAATAATAGCGATTCCGTATCACATTGGGTGAGGCAGGTTTCCGGAAGGTATAAACAAATTAAAAGTCAAAAGAGATAGAAAGTAAATATGGGTCCGGTGGGCGTTTGGGACGCGGCGATTCAGGCGGTTAGCAGGCCTGTGCTAACAAGCTAACAGTTTGTAGGCCCGGGCTAGACAAGGTAGCAGTTAGCGGACCGGAGCTGGACAAGCTAGCAGTTAGCAGGCCGAATTAGCAAGCAGGGAGAGAGCGAGGGCTAGAGAGTTAGCCTTTGGGGGACGTCGCGATGGGGTGAGTCTGTTTATTCCTCTTCATGCGGTGACATCGATAGACCGGTCGTGGGCCCGGGTATTGTAGCTCAGGAGTATGCTACGGTGGTAGCGCAGGCCGGGCTAGCTTCAAGCTAAGTGGGTGGAAACGCTAGCCAGGGGTAATCATCCGGGGTTGCGGTTTAGCTAGATAGCTAGTTGTGAAGATCCAGCGTATTTGGAAGCTTAGGTTTAGCAAAATGTTTTTAAAGGGATAGCTATGTAAAAAACGAAAAATAAACAAAATATAAACAAAATATACAGGGACACGACACGACAGGACGACTTACTGCTACGCCATCTTGGATCACGATTTTTGATAACACAGTAGAGAGGCTATATAACACAGTAGAGGGGCTATATAACACAGTAGAGAGGCTATATAATACAGTAGAGAGGCTATAATACAGTAGAGAGGCTATAATACAGTAGAGAGGCTATATAACACAGTAGAGAGGCTATATAACACAGTAGAGAGGCTATATAACACAGTAGAGGCTATATAACACAGTAGAGAGGCTATATAACACAGTAGAGAGGCTATATAACACAGTAGAGAGGCTATATAACACAGTAGAGAGGCTATATAACACAGTAGAGAGGCTATAATACAGTAGAGAGGCTATAATACAGTAGAGGTGCTATATAACACAGTAGAGGGGCTATATAACACAGTAGAGGGGCTATATAACACAGTAGAGGGGCTATATAACACAGTAGAGGGGCTATATAACACAGTAGAGGGGCTATATAACACAGTAGAGGGGCTATATAACACAGTAGAGGGGCTATATAACACAGTAGAGGGGCTATATAACACAGTAGAGGGGCTATATAACACAGTAGAGGGGCTATATAACACAGTAGAGGGGCTATATAACACAGTAGAGGCTATATACAGTCTACTATCTAATACTAACAAGTGAGTGATTCAGACCATTATATTCGGATGAGATCAGGCCTCCGTCTCCAAGACGAAGTGAAAGCAGAGAGAATAAAGGGTCCTCTCTTTACAAAACGTTTCGTCTCCAACCTCATTGGTTAATAAAAAAACACACTAGACACTTTCAGCGAGTTCAGTAGCATACAGACTTTACACAGCGTATCAAATCGATGTGTGTGTGTGTGTGTGTGTGTGTGTCAGACATCTGTCGTCATTCAAAGAGACCGTAAACACATTGCTACACACATCTTACAGAAGACCCATCAGTAGTTTAACACACTACCATAGCCGACCAATCACAGACCAGGGCCCGCATTCACAAAGGTTCTCGGAGTGCTGATCTAGGATGAGTTTCTGTCTTTTAGATCAGAATGAACAGGACCATATGGACAGGGGGACCTAGTCTAGGATCAGTTTGTCTTTTAGATCAGAATGAACAGGACCATATGGACAGGGGGACCTAGTCTAGGATCAGTTTGTCTTTTAGATCAGAATGAACAGGACAATATGGACAGGGGGACCTAGTCTAGGATCAGTTTGTCTTTTAGATCAGAATGAACAGGACCATATGGACACACACTCCTCCTCCTCTAACCCCTCCTCCTCCTCTCTCCTAACCCCTCCTCCTCCTCTCTCCTAACCCCTCCTCCTCCTCTCTCCTAACCCCTCCTCCTCCTCTCTCCTAACCCCTCCTCTCTCCTAACCCCTCCTCTCTCCTCACTCCTCCTCTCTCCTCACCCCTCCTCACCTCTCCTCTCTCCTCACCCCTCCTCACCCCTCCTCCTCTTGCCTAACCCCTCCTCCTCTCGCCTAACCCCTCCTCCTCCTCTCTCCTCACTCCTCCTCTCTCCTCACCCCTCCTCACCCCTCCTCTCTCCTCACCCCTCCTCTCTCCTCACCCCTCCTCACCCCTCCTCCTCTTGCCTAACCCCTCCTCCTCTCGCCTAACCCCTCCTCCTCTCGCCTAACCCCTCCTCCTCTCGCCTAACCCCTCCTCCTCTCGCCTAACCCCTCCTCCTCTCGCCTAACCCCTCCTCCTCTCTCCTAACCTACACTAACCCCTCTTCATCTCTTTCCTTCCACCTCATCATGTTTTCCCTTCTCCAAACCGTAAAGTATCCCAGGAGCCTCCAGAGCAGAGGGCTTTAGGATCATATGACAGCCTTTCCAAGTGGCACCCTATTCCCTATGTAGTGCCATACTTTTGACCCAGGCCCATAGGGCACTACAGTATTTAGGGAATAGGGTGCCTTTTGGGACGCAAGCCTTTTCTTCTGCTTTCACTTCAGGGTGTCAACAAACAGGTCAGTTCAGTCTCTCTTTCTCTCTCTCTGAACTTGCTTTTTCCCCCAGTGGTTGTTCTGCTTCTCCTCCTCCTCCCCTGTTTCTATCTGTACCAGGCACTACTGAGAGAACACATTGGGGTTGGCTGATACAACACTCAGTAAAGTGAGATAAGAGTGTATGAGAGGGAGAGAGAGAGGGGGGGGAGAAGAGAGAGGGAGAGGAGGGAGGAGAGAAAGGGAGAAGGGGAGAGAAAAGAGAGGGAGAGGAGGGGGGAGAGAAAGAGAGAGAGGGAGAAGGGGAGGAGGGGAGAGAGTGAAAGCACTGGGTCAAGATCAGAGTTTGAAGTCAGAGTGAGAGCTTGTATGTCACTTTGCTTCCACTTTCTGTCTACATGTGTTTGCATCAGAGGCGGTTGGTGCCGTTTATGACGAGGGAGGATTCAACTCTTTTTTTATGAGCATTACAGCATATTGGATGACTGTCATTCGTACTCCAGTTCGTACATCGTACTCCAGTTCGTACTTCGTACTCCAGTTCGTACTTCGTACTCCAGTTCGTACTTCGTACTCCAGTTCGTACTTCGTACTCCAGTTCGTACTTCGTACTCCAGTTCGTACTTCGTACTCCAGTTCGTACTTCGTACTCCAGTTCGTACTTCGTACTCCAGTTCGTACTTCGTACTCCAGTTCGTACTTCATTCACCCAGTTCAATATAACATTGACAGGGTTTAGGCTACTACATGATTCTCAAATTGCCCCTATACCCATCATGAGGTTGCTACAACCAGGCCTAAACCCTATACCCATCATGAGGTTGCTACAACCAGGCCTAAACCCTATACCCATCATGAGGTTGCTACAACCAGGCCTAAACCCTGTACCCATCATGAGGTAGCTACAACCAGGCCTAAACCCTGTACCCATCGTGAGGTAGCTACAACCAGTCCTAAACCCTATACCCATCGTGAGGTAGCTACAACCAGTCCTAAACCCTATACCCATCATGAGGTAGCTACAACCAGTCCTAAACCCTATACCCATCATGAGGTAGCTACAACCAGTCCTAAACCCTATACCCATCATGAGGTAGCTACAACCAGTCCTAAACCCTATACCCATCATGAGGTAGCTACAACCAGGCCTAAACCCTATACCCATCATGAGGTAGCTACAACCAGGCCTAAACCCTATACCCATCATGAGGTAGCTACAACCAGTCCTAAACCCTATACCCATCATGAGGTAGCTACAACCAGGCCTAAACCCTATACCCATCATGAGGTAGCTACAACCAGGCCTAAACCCTATACCCATCATGAGGTAGCTACAACCAGGCCTAAACCCTATACCCATCATGAGGTAGCTACAACCAGGCCTAAACCCTATACCCATCATGAGGTAGCTACAACCAGGCCTAAACCCTATACCCATCATGAGGTAGCTACAACCAGGCCTAAACCCTATACCCATCATGAGGTAGCTACAACCAGTCCTAAACCCTATACCCATCATGAGGTAGCTACAACCAGTCCTAAACCCTATACCCATCATGAGGTAGCTACAACCAGTCCTAAACCCTATACCCATCATGAGGTAGCTACAACCAGTCCTAAACCCTATACCCATCATGAGGTAGCTACAACCAGTCCTAAACCCTATACCCATCATGAGGTAGCTACAACCAGTCCTAAACCCTATACCCATCATGGAGGTAGCTACAACCAGTCTTAAACCCTATACCCATCATGAGGTAGCTACAACCAGGCCTAAACCCTATACCCATCATGAGGTAGCTACAACCAGTCCTAAACCCTATACCCATCATGAGGTAGCTACAACCAGACCTAAACCCTATACCCATCATGAGGTAGCTACAACCAGACCTAAACCCTATACCCATCATGAGGTAGCTACAACCAGGCCTAAACCCTATACCCATCATGAGGTAGCTACAACCAGTCCTAAACCCTACACCCATCATGAGGTAGCTACAACCAGTCCTAAACCCTATACCCATCATGAGGTAGCTACAACCAGGCCTAAACCCTATACCCATCATGAGGTAGCTACAGCCAGGCCTAAACCCTACTGATATGTATAATCAGGTGCAAGTCCTTACTCATTTTTTATATAAATTTGCCACTGCTCAACCAACAGCCTATCGATCCCAACAAATCGACTAAACGGGGTAAAATGGGCCTAGAATAAACTAAAAGGAAAAGTAAGGACATTCTAGACTAGATCTACACTGTTTCTAGACCTGGGATGGGACACTGATGGGGATGGGGGCCACAAGAAAATTAAAAACTCATCAGGCTGCTGTGGTTCGTGGGTCTGCAAACCCACATCCATTTTTTTTTTGCATGATATTCCAAATGCCTGTAAATCGCAAGAATCTAGTTGTGTGTTTTTCATGTTTCTGAGCGTTTAGGTGCTTGTTCTCATGTTGTGTTTTTGGTCTCGTCTCCTTGGCTCCTATGTGTATCTTCCCATTTACACCAGAGATCTGGATATAAATGACGAGATGCTCATGTCTCAGCCCTAACAAATGGGAATTGTTGTCCCAAAGGCAGGCGACAAGCTTAGGTCCAAAACAAGCCCATAGAAATGCATTAGGTTGACTGTGGACAGATTTTGGAGGAAAACCTCTTGCTTCGCCTCTTCCTCTTTGATTTACACACACACCAAGCCCCCCCCCCCCACCACTCACACCAAGCCCCCCCGCCCCCCCCCCCATTCACACCAAGCCCCTCCCCCCCACTCACATGCTCGCTACACGTTTAGACTAATGCTCGCTACACGTTTAGACTAATGCTCGCTACACGTTTAGACTAATGCTCACTGCACGACCCCCGACTGAGTTCACCTCCGTGGGCCTACAGTTGCCCATCACTGATTTAGACAGTGTGTTTAAGGGAATAAGAATCTGCTTTTGTTTACAGTATGTGTGTGTGTCAATGCTGTCCGGTCCTCTGGCAGTCTCTATGGGGGTGCCACAGGGTTCAATCCTCGGGCCGACTCTTTTCTCTGTATATATCAATGATGTTGCTCTTGCTGCGGGCGATTCCCTGATCCACCTCTACGCAGACGACACCATTCTATATACTTCCGGCCCGTCCTTGGACACTGTGCCATCTAACCTCCAAACGAGCTTCAATGCCATACAACACTCCTTCCGTGGCCTCCAACTGCTCTTAAACGCTAGTAAAACCAAATGCATGCTTTTCAACCGTTCGCTGCCTGCACCCGCACGCCTGACCAGCATCACCACCCTGGATGGTTCCGACCTTGAATATGTGGACATCTATAAGTACCTAGGTGTCTGGCTAGACTGTAAACTCTCCTTCCAGACTCATATCAAACATCTCCAATCGAAAATCAAATCAAGAGTCGGCTTTCTATTCCGCAACAAAGCCTCCTTCACTCACGCCGCCAAACTTACCCTAGTAAAACTGACTATCCTACCGATCCTCGACTTCGGCGATGTCATCTACAAAATTGCTTCCAACACTCTACTCAGCAAACTGGATGCAGTTTATCACAGTGCCATCCGTTTTGTCACTAAAGCACCTTATACAACCCACCACTGCGACTTGTATGCTCTAGTCGGCTGGCCCTCGCTACATATTCGTCGCCAGACCCACTAGCTCCAGGTCATCTACAAGTCCATGCTAGGTAAAGCTCCGCCTTATCTCAGTTCACTGGTCACGATGGCAACACCCATCCGTAGCAGGCGCTCCAGCAGGTGTATCTCACTGATCATCCCTAAACCCAACACCTCATTTGGCCGCCTTTCGTTCCAGTTCTCTGCTGCCTGTGACTGGAACGAATTGCAAAAATCGCTGAAGTTGGAGACTTATCTCCCTCACCAACTTCAAACATCAGCTATCGGAGCAGCTAACCGATCGCTGCAGCTGTACATAGTCTATCGGTAAATAGCCCACCCATTTTTACCTACCTCATCCCCATACTGTTTTTATTTATTTACTTTTCTGCTCTTTTGCACACCAATATCTCTACCTGTACATGTCCATCTGATCATTTATCACTCCAGTGTTATTAATCTGCAAAATTGTAATTATTCACCTACCTCCTCATGCCTTTTGCACACAATGTATATAGACTCTCCTTTTTTTCTACAGTGTTATTGACTTGTTAATTGTTTACTCCATGTGTAACTCTGTGTTGTCTGTTCACACTGCTATGCTTTATCTTGGCCAGGTCGCAGTTGTAAATGAGAACTTGTTCTCAACTAGCCTACCTGGTTAAATAAAGGTGTTCTCAACTAGCCCTACCTGGTTAAATAAAGGTGTTCTCAACTAGCCTACCTGGTTAAATAAAGGTGTTCTCAACTAGCCTACCTGGTTAAATAAAGCTGAAGAAAGAAAAAAAAGACACAATACTTCCATTACTGCTGTGCCAGTGGACTCTTCTTCAAAATGTTAGTCTCTCTCTCTCCCCTGGTAACATAGTAACTAAAACTAGGAGGAAGTAAAGGACATTCTATGAGATGTTAGTCTCTCCCCTGGTAACATAGTAACTAAAACTAGGAGGAAGTAAAGGACATTCTATGAGATGTTAGTCTCTCCCCTGGTAACATAGTAACTAAAACTAGGAGGAAGTAAAGGACATTCTATGAGATGTTAGTCTCTCTCCCCTGGTAACATAGTAACTAAAACTAGGAGGAAGTAAAGGACATTCTATGAGATGTTAGTCTCTCTCCCCTGGTAACATAGTAACTAAAACTAGGAGGAAGTAAAGGACATTCTATGAGATGTTAGTGTCTCTCCCCTGGTAACATAGTAACTAAAACTAGGAGGAAGTAAAGGACATTCTATGAGATGTTAGTCTCTCTCCCCTGGTAACATAGTAACTAAAACTAGGAGGAAGTAAAGGACATTCTATGAGATGTTAGTGTCTCTCCCCTGGTAACATAGTAACTAAAACTAGGAGGAAGTAAAGGACATTCTATGAGATGTTAGTCTCTCTCTCTCCCCTGGTAACATAGTAACTAAAACTAGGAGGAAGTAAAGGACATTCTATGAGATGTTAGTCTCTCCCCTGGTAACATAGTAACTAAAACTAGGAGGAAGTAAGGACATTCTATGAGATGTTAGTCTCTCTCTCCCCTGGTAACATAGTAACTAAAACTAGGAGGAAGTAAAGGACATTCTATGAGATGCTGTATCTGGAGTGCCTACAGAGAGATAATCAAAGAATGTGCTTCTGTTTGTTAAAAAGGTGAAATGTACAAAGATAAGACAACTTCTGACATTTGTTGTTCTGTCTGCAGGGTGACATTATCTCTGACACACACACACACACACACGATCCCATGCACAACTTAGACACAGACTCCTTTCACACCCCTGAGCTGGTTAGAGCCGTGCAGGACAAGACAATTTAGTCTAGGGGTTTCTTTGGGAAATACATGCCCTCTCTGGATTGGCTGTATACAGTCGAAGTCGGACGTTTACATACACTCTGTCTGGAGTCACTCTGTCTGTCTGGAGTCACTCTGTCTGTCTGGAGTCACTCTGTCTGTCTGGAGTCACTGTCTGTCTGGAGTCACTGTCTGTCTGGAGTCACTGTCTGTCTGGAGTCACTGTCTGTCTGGAGTCACTCTGTGATGTACCACCGTACATGTTTGGCCTACTTGTTAGATATGTGTGTATACAGTTGAAGTCGAAAGTTTACATACGCCTTAGCCAAATACATTTTAAACCCAGTTTTTCACAATTCCTGACATTTAATCCTAGTAAATATTCACTGTCTTAGATCAGTTATATTCACCACTTTATTTTAAGAATGTGAAATGTCAGAATAATAGTAGAGAGAATGAATTACTTCAGCATTTATTTATTTCATCACATTCCCAGTGGGTCATAAGTTTACATACACTCAATTAGTATTTGGTAGCATTGCCTTTAAATTGGGTCAAACGTTTCAGGTAGCCTTCTACAAGCTTTCCACAATAAGTTGGGTGAATTTTGACCCATTCCTCCTGACAGAGCTGGTGTAACTGAGTCAGGTTTGTAGGCCTCCTTGCTCGCACACGCTTTTTCAGTTCTGCCCACTAATTTTCTATGTGATTGAGGTCAGGGCTTTGTGATGGCCACTCCAAAACCTAGACTTTGTTGTCCTTAAGCCATTTTGCCACAATTTTGGAAGTATGCTTGGGGTCATCCATTTGGAAGACCCATTTGTGACCAAGCTTTAACTTCCTGACTTTCGCACGAAAATATGTTCATCTCTAGGAGACAGAATGCGTCTCCTTCCTGAGTGGTATGACGGCTGCGTGGTCCCAAGGTGTTTGTACAGATGAATGTTCTACCTTCAGGCATTTGAAAATTGCTCCCAAGAATGAACCAGACTTGTGGAGGTCTACAATTTTCTTTCTGAGGTCTTGGCTGATTTCTTTTGATTTTCCCATGATGTCAAGCAAAGAGGCACTGAGTTTGAAAGTTGGCCTTGAAATACATCCACAGGTACACCTCCAATTGACTCAAATTATGTCAATTAGCCTATCAGAAGCTTCTAAAGCCATGACATCATTTTCTGGAATTTTCCAAGCCGTTTAAAAACAGTCAACTTAGTGGATGTAAACTTCTGACCCACTAGAAATGTGATAGAGAATTATACGGTGAAATCATCTGTAAACAATTGTTGGACATATTACTTGTGTCATGCACAAAGTAGATGTCCTAACGAACTTGATAAAACTATAGTTTGTTAACAAGAAATGTGTGGAGTGGTTAAATGTGTAAGTGGATGAAATCTTCTGACTTCAACTGTATATAATGTTGTGTTTATTAGTAGCAAATAAGTAGGTAAAACAAATATGTTTAAATTTGACAAATCAGTGCTGTAGGGTTGTCACTCTTCCAGTATCTTGATACCAGGAAGTAAGAAACACTCCTAGTGTTGGACGAAAAACACTCCTAGTGTTGGACGAAAAACACTCCTAGTGTTGGACGAAAAACACTCCTAGTGTTGGACGAAAAACACTCCTAGTGTTGGACGAAAAACACTCCTAGTGTTGGACGAAAAACACTCCTAGTGTTGGAAGAAATCACAATATTTTACATAAAGTTGTTTTTAAAAAAAAGGACCTAAGTGTTTCATCTGCTTTATGTTTCTTTGGCCAAGGAAAGTCTGGTCCGCGGCAGTACGGTCACACTCTGGTCCGCGGCAGTACGGTCACACTCTGGTCCGCGGCAGTACGGTCACACTCTGGTCCGCGGCAGTACGGTCACACTCTGGTCCGCGGCAGTACGGTCACACTCTGGTCCGCGGCAGTACGGTCACACTCTGGTCCGCGGCAGTACGGTCACACTCTGGTCCGCGGCAGTACGGTCACACTCTGGTCCGCGGCAGTACAGTCACACTCTGGTCCGCGGCAGTACGGTCACACTCTGGTCCGCGGCAGTACGGTCACACTCTGGTCCGCGGCAGTACGGTCACACTCTGGTCCGCGGCAGTAGGGTCACGCTCTGGTCCGGTAGTACGGTCATACAGGGATTGTGACAACCCTTCTTCTCTGTGTCCAGTCAAAGAGGATGAGTGTGGATGTGGTTAATACCAGTCTCATTAGTCACTCCCATCCTACAGGCTGTCATCACACATCATCCTAATGGCTTGATAATGAAGCTAGAATACAGGCTTCCCCTGTTAGAGGACAAATCACACACCGTTTTAATGGAGCGGTCGTCCACTTGAACGAGCCTGTTCTCCAAGCAGGGCAAGGTTAAGTTTCATCAGCGTTCAGCTGGTCTAGCCAGTCTCTGGTTAAGACTAAACACATGCGCAAAACACACACTAACTTTTCTCCAAACCCACACAACACGTCCCTTAACACCTGCCCTCCTTAACAAAACCCGTGAACTCACTGGCCCCCCTCTTCTACATCTCTCTCACACACACACACCATAGCCAACATCCTCTAGCAACCATCCTCTAGACAGAGAGACAGACAGGACAGGACAGGACAGGGCAGGGCCCCGCTTTGAGTTGGCCACCAAAACAAAGGCAGCTTTCAGCCACTCTGATCCCTGAACAAAAGGAGAAACTCAACACGGAGAGGAGAGGAGGAGAGAGGACCACTCCACTCCAGCCGTACATTCAAACTGCGTCCCAGATAACACCCTATTCCCTATGTAGCACGTTACTATGGACCGGGGCGCATAGGGCTCTGTTCAAAAGTAGTGCACTACATAGGGAATATGGCGTCAGTTGGGACACAGGCCTCTTCACTACAACAGCAGACCGATATGAAAGATGTCCCTTTCTCACCAGAACAATGGTTAGTTATGACCAAGTGATCGGAGGCTGTTTTTAAAGGGGTTTAACTATCCCTGCCTGGTTGAGGTATCTGGCCTGGGAGGAGTAGAGAAACAAGGGGGTTGAGGTAACTGGCCTGGGAGGAGTAGAGAAACAAGGGGGTTGAGGTAACTGGCCTGGGAGGAGTAGAAAAACAAGGGGGTTGAGGTAACTGGCCTGGGAGGAGTAGAGAAACAAGGGGGTCGAGGTAACGGAGCTGGGAGGACCAGAGAAATGAGGGGGTCGAGGTAACTGAGCTGGGAGGACCAGAGAAACAAGGGGGTCGAGGTAACTGAGCTGGGAGGACCAGAGAAACAAGGGGGTCGAGGTAACTGAGCTGGGAGGACCAGAGAAACGAGGGGGTTGAGGTAACTGGGCTGGGAGGACCAGAGAAACGAGGGGGTTGAGGTAACTGGGTTGGGAGGGTCGGAGAAACAAGGGGGGGGGGGGGGGGGGGGGGTGTAGGGTGAGGATCAGAAAGGGGGTGAGAGGGGGGGGGGGGGGGGGGGGGGGGGGTTAGAGGTGTCAACAGTGAGGGGTGCTGCCTGGACTTGTCAGCAGCGTGAGCCCCAACAGTCATGAGCATCCTGGCCATAGGGCTCTGGTTAAAAGTAGTGTACTATATAATGACACCCTGGCCATAGGGCTCTGGTTAAAAGTAGTGTACTATAAAGGGAATAGTGTGCTGTTTGGGTTGTACCCCTGGACTCCACTGATGGTAACTGAACCAGTTTGAACCTCCCAGATAACTTCATTAAAAGACTCCTTCTGTGACGTTCCCATGACAACCGACCGGGGGAAAAGAGGGGGGGGGGGGGTAGGATGATGGGGAGGGGTGTTTGTCTGAATGAGGGAGGCTCCTGCTGAGAAAGAAGTCTCATGCTTGGCCCCCCCCTAAACACCAAAACCCCCCTCCTCTTCTCACATAGTCACCCCCCCAACTACCAGGAACATGTAAACAGAGGAGAAACACATGGTTCAGACTATAGAGTCTAGTAGTTACAGGGGTGCAATGTTCTCTACTGTGGCTGCAAGGATTAGGGACTATTTAGAGTTTTGGGGTCAACGTTTGAGGGCTCCTCGGTTGAATTTGAGGAGTTAATCTGATTCAATGATGTCCTTTTGAATAAAGAAGCAACCTTTTGGGTGGAACCACTACAGACATCGCCCCCACTGGTAGAGCAGCCGGTGATTGGTGGGCCCGCCCCACTGGTAGAGCAGCCGGTAATTGGTGGGCCCGCCCCCACTGGTAGAGCAGCCGGTGATTGGTGGGCCCGCCCCCACTGGTAGAGCAGCCTAGAAAGCAAGTAACCTCGGTCCCAGACTGGGAACCTAGAATACATGAACAACATCTCAGCAGATATTACAGGTTCTATGAACAAAGTCTGACACACGACCTACAGCGTCAGTGTGACACACACACACACACACACACACACGGAATGCAGGCAAACTGCAATTCCGTTCATAAGAAACTGTTTGAAATGATTTACTGTGTGAGAGTCTAAAACAACACTTAAACTGTCTGTACTCTGAGCTTTTCCATCAGAAAGGACCCATGAGCACCCAGAAGCCTTATACACAGAGGGCACGTGTCCCCCCCCCCCCCCCCCCTTCCCTAAGATTTGTCCTCCATTCAGCTTCAACTGAAGCCAACTTCATAAAATTTCTATCAATCAAGTTAGAGTAGTTATCTTGTCTAAACTATCTTAGCTGGGATGCCTGCTGACAAGCTGGGTAGACTTCAGAGAAAAAGCAAGCGATAACTAAAATGTAGTGAATAACACACATTTCGTTCAGTCTTTCACCCAGATTTGAGCAGAGGTGCACAGAAGCATATTCATCTTCTTTAAAATAAAAAACCACCAGACAGGAGGATATAGATTAGCTCAAGAGGTGTGCTTAGATATGCACAAAAATAGACATTCAAATCCATAAATTATGCATTTCTGTTCATTACAGATCAGGGACTAATTATGTCATTTTGTTTCCGTAATTCCTGTTAATGGGGGTAAATCCACTTCACGTACATTAGTCCAATAACACCCAAAATAATATATTGATATTTTCAAACTCAAGGCGCCAGGTCATAGCTGACAGACAGTTCTATCTTCAGACATCTTTCAATCTTAATTCAGAGCAGATATTTAAAACACAGGGTGTTTGAGAAAAGGTTTGAATCTTAATTCAGAGCAGATATTTAAAAAAACTGTGTGTTTGAGAAAAGGTTTGAATCTTAATTCAGAGCAGATATATAAACACAGGGTGTGAGAAAAGGTTTGAATCTTAATTCAGAGCAGATATTTAAACACAGGGTGTTTGAGAAAAGGTTTGAATCTTAATTCAGAGCAGATATTTAAAAAAACAGAGTGTTTGAGAAAAGGTTTGAATCTTAATTCAGAGCAGATATTTAAACACAGGGTGTTTGAGAAAAGGTTTGAATCTTAATTCAGAGCAGATATTTAAAACACAGGGTGTTTGAGAAAAGGTTTGAATCTTAATTCAGAGCAGATATTTAAACACAGGGTGTTTGAGAAAAGGTTTGAATCTTAATTCAGAGCAGATATTTAAACACAGGGTGTTTGAGAAAAGGTTTGAATCTTAATTCAGAGCAGATATTTAAACACAGGGTGTTTGAGAAAAGGTTTGAATCTTAATTCAGAGCAGATATTTAAACACAGGGTGTTTGAGAAAAGGTTTGAATCTTAATTCAGAGCAGATATTTAAACACAGGGTGTTTGAGAAAAGGTTTGAATCTTAATTCAGAGCAGATATTTAAACACAGGGTGTTTGAGAAAAGGTTTGAATCTTAATTCAGAGCAGATATTTAAACACAGGGTGTTTGAGAAAAGGTTTGAATCTTAATTCAGAGCAGATATTTAAACACAGGGTGTTTGAGAAAAGGTTTGAATCTTAATTCAGAGCAGATATTTAAAAAAACAGAGTGTTTGAGAAAAGGTTTGAATCTTAATTCAGAGCAGATATTTAAACACAGAGTGTTTGAGAAAAGGTTTGAATCTTAATTCAGAGCAGATATTTAAAACACAGGGTGTTTGAGAAAAGGTTTGAATCTTAATTCAGAGCAGATATTTAAACACAGGGTGTTTGAGAAAAGGTTTGAATCTTAATTCAGAGCAGATATTTAAACACAGGGTGTTTGGGGGAACGTGATCATGAAACCCAGAGGGAGATTTGACTGTACTTCTGTTACCAAAGTCTACATCAGCACAGTTCTGCCACTAAGTTAGTTTTTGCTACATTTACCAGCGACAACTTGTTCAACGTATGGTTTCAGAAACTTTAAAATAAAGTGTGTGTTTGGCATAGATTTTAAAGTTTAAAAAAAGTCCAAGTGTAATTTGGTTAGCGTGGAATTGCCCACTCGTAGTACAACGATCCCATTCAACACACAATTCACAATCAACTTAACAGCTAACTAAAAAAAGACACATTCATTTCTATTTATTCTGGGTATGTGAACAGATCTTAAGGGTTGGGCCAGTAACATCTATGTTGGCCACATCTTTCCTTCCATCTCTAAAACACAGAGGGGAAAAACCCCACAAAGTCCAGCGAGGTGATCAGATCAACAACTCTGAAGGAAAAGTGAAAGAAAGTCTCTCAGCCAGTCATCTCTGGCATCGATGAGAGAGGCACGTTCACACTGGGGGGCAGGAGGGCTGGGGGGGGGGGGGGGGGGCAAGGCACCTCCACACTGGGGGGTAGGAGGGCAAGGCACGTCCATACTGGAAGACTGGCCAACTGATGTCATCGGTGTACTCACCACCCACCCACTAATGTGATACCATTAGGGTGCCCACCAGTCCCACACATACACAGCTAGCTCTGCCCACCAGTCCCACACATACACAGCTAGCTCTGCCCACCAGTCCCACACACACAGCTAGCTCTGCCCACCAGTCCCACACACACACAGCTAGCTCTGCCCACCAGTCCCCCACACACAGCTAGCTCTGCCCACCAGTCCCACACACACAGCTAGCTCTGCCCACCAGTCCCACACACACAGCTAGCTCTGCCCACCAGTCCCACACACACAGCTAGCTCTGCCCACCAGTCCCACACATAGCTAGCTCTGCCCACCAGTCCCACACATAGCTAGCTCTGCCCACTAGTCCCCCACATAGCTAGCTCTGCCCACCAGTCCCCCACACACAGCTAGCTCTGCCCACCAGTCATACAGCTAGCTCTGCCCACCAGTCCCACACACACAGCTAGCTCTGCCCACCAGTCCCACAGCTAGCTCTGCCCACCAGTCCCACACACAGCTAGCTCTGCCCACCAGTCCCACACACAGCTAGCTCTGCCCACCAGTCATACAGCTAGCTCTACCCACCAGTCCCACACACACAGCTAGCTCTGCCCACCAGTCATACAGCTAGCTCTGCCCACCAGTCCCACACACACAGCTAGCTCTGCCCACCAGTCATACAGCTAGCTCTACCCACCAGTCCCACACACAGCTAGCTCTGCCCACCAGTCCCACACACACAGCTAGCTCTGCCCACCAGTCCCACAGCTAGCTCTGCCCACCAGTCCCACACACACAGCTAGCTCTGCCCACCAGTCCCACACACACAGCTAGCTCTGTCCACCAGTCACACAGCTCGCTCTGCCCACCAGTCACACAGCTAGCTCTGCCCACCAGTCCCATACAGCTAGCTCTGCCCACCAGTCCCATACAGCTAGCTCTGCCCACCAGTCCCATACAGCTAGCTCTGCCCACCAGTCCCATACAGCTAGCTCTGCCCACCAGTCCCATACAGCTAGCTCTGCCCACCAGTCCCATACAGCTAGCTCTGCCCAGCAGTCACACACAGCTAGCTCTGCCCACCAGTCCCATACAGCTAGCTCTGCCCACCAGTCCCATACAGCTAGCTCTGCCCACCAGTCCCATACAGCTAGCTCTGCCCACCAGTCATACACAGCTAGCTCTGCCCACCAGTCCCATACAGCTAGCTCTGCCCACCAGTCATAAACAGCTAGCTCTGCCCACCAGTCCCATACAGCTAGCTCTGCCCACCAGTCCCATACAGCTAGCTCTGCCCACCAGTCCCATACAGCTAGCTCTGCCCACCAGTCCCATACAGCTAGCTCTGCCCACCAGTCCCATACAGCTAGCTCTGCCCACCAGTCCCATACAGCTAGCTCTGCCCACCAGTCATACACAGCTAGCTCTGCCCACCAGTCACACACAGCTAGCTCTGCCCACCAGTCCCATACAGCTAGCTCTGCCCACCAGTCATACACAGCTAGCTCTGCCCACCAGTCCCATACAGCTAGCTCTGCCCACCAGTCACACACAGCTAGCTCTGCCCACCAGTCCCATACAGCTAGCTCTGCCCACCAGTCATACACAGCTAGCTCTGCCCACCAGTCCCATACAGCTAGCTCTGCCCACCAGTCACACACAGCTAGCTCTGCCCACCAGTCACACACAGCTAGCTCTGCCCACCAGTCACACACAGCTAGCTCTGCCCACCAGTCCCATACAGCTAGCTCTGCCCACCAGTCCCACACAGCTAGCTCTGCCACAGAGTTACATACAACAACTGTAATAAAACAAACATACACTATTGAGTTTAACCAACATCACATGTAAAATGACCCATGTCGACATTGTCCTGTATAACTGCATTTAAATACACAGAGGAGATATGAAACAAGACTGATAGTCTGTTATAGAGAGGAGATATGAAACAAGACTGATAGTCTGTTATGTTGATAGTTACATACAGTGCTACCAGTATGTAGGTTGAGTTTGCCGAGGTTGAGTTTGCCGTGTGTCTGTATCTGTGTGTGTTAGAACAGCTACTGTAAACACACACACACTAGTCTGATGCTGTCCTAAAGGTCTCCTCTGCTTCCCCTGACCTGCTACTAAGTTGAGTCCCAAATGGCAAACTATCCTGTATATAGCACCCTACAGGGCCTGGTCAACAGTAGTGTACTATGTAGGGAATAGGATGCCATATGGGACACAGATAAAACTCTCTCCAGCAGGAAGATGGTTTTGAACACACAGCCTCTGCTTTAGCCATCATTGGTCTGATAGAAACAAGTTCCTAAACGACCTCTGTTCTGGGGCCCATGTTCAAAACAGGAGCACTGATCTAGGATCAGGAGCCCTCTCTCTGTCCATGTAATATTATCCATTACAACGATAAGACAAAACAGATGTGAGATCAGCCTTGAGATAATATAATATACATGGCTCCCTGGCCAAAAACGGTGAATGCTGCGTGGAGAAGTACTTGGCAGTATGTTCCATGTGTCGGAAGTATCATCTACACTATAGAAGGTGTGGAGGTCAGTGGATGGAAGGACTCCACACTGTTCAACCCTCCGTTTTAGTTTGAACGTTTAGACACAATATCAAATACAACAGGAAGGAATGGAACTCATACCAACGTGGGAGACCATTCTAGACCCGCTAATGGAAGAAGAAAAACCAGAATAGATGCGTTAGTTTTTTTCTCATAACAATAATATAAACCCTTAGTCCGTCAGAGACGGAAAATGTTTCAGACGTCCATATTAAATTTTATATTTTTTTTATAACACCTCTCAAATATATAGAAATATATAGAAAACACTACAAGAAACGTTTCAATGTTGAACAACAAAGTGTGTATATTTTTTATCATGATGCATCAACAATGATTCCGCATATAACTTCACTACAAATGTATCCACATCATCAGGAGAACAGACGTTATGGTTGGGAAGTTCCAATGCCTGGGATACGACTGGTCTCAATTACAGACGTTAGTGTTTGAGTCCTGGTGTTCAACCAACAGTTCCACACACGCACACGCCACATCAGCAGTAACTGATGAAAACACAGGACCATTGCTTTTACCTTTCCAACGTTTATATACCCCCCCGAATTCTGTTTAAATTCATCATTCTACATACACTCCCATTCCACTTTTTTTCTCTTCCAAAGGGCTCATCAAAATGTCAAGCGTGTCACCCCCAAAAATAATTGCGCTTCTATCCAAGGAAAAACGTAGGCTAACCATTTGCACAAAAAAAACTACAAATCATATTGTGTAATACCAATGCGCAAAGTTTGCCTGGTATAATTACTTACGGTTTGGCGTAAAGTTTGTAGGGGGGGGAATAAAAGTTGGTGCAACGGAGTGGTCGGTCTCCTTGTCCTGTTGTGTGTGAGCGAGCTGTCTGTTGGACTTTGGACTGGTAATAACAAAGCCAAGAGTGAACAACACGACGCGGAGCGGAGCGCGGACGGGACCGAGAAGAGATCTTAGCTCTAGTGCCGGGCGTTACGTAACCAGCTGTTAACTTTTAGAAAGGCTCAGCGTCAGCAACAAGCATGTTAGTGTAACGGCTCGGAACAGAGCGAGGGAATCTTCTGTAGTCTCCCACCATTTTAGCGAGCCTGCGCGCGATGCCCTTCTTTAACCCCTAAATCCCCGTGAAGCTCGAGCGTAATTATCATGTCTGTATAGAACAAACATCAGATGCATTGATTGGGTAGGCCTACAGACTGAAATTGTATTTCTTTCGTATACCATTGCACGTTGACCTACATTGAGGTATAATAAGTCAACGCGGATGATGTAGTGAAGAGAGATTTGACTTTATAGATGGGTTTTATTGCAGGTTGAAAGTAGGGTGATGCTGTCGGTAGGGGCTATACTGTCATGAAACCATTAAGCTGTGGCCCCAAAGCTGCAGCTACTAATAGCAACAATACCCCGTGGCGCAGAGTCTATTCCGACCATTCCGACCATCTCATTGGACAGATAAAGGCAGAGCCCCCATGATCGGCAGGTAGCCTAGGGCTGAGCTGACATGGTACAAATCTGTCGTTCTGCCCCTGAACAAGGCAGTTAACCCACTGTTCCCCTGAACAAGGCAGTTAACCCACTGTTCCCCTGAACAAGGCAGTTTACCCACTGTTCCCCTGAACAAGGCAGTTTACCCACTGTTCCCAGTCCGTCATTGAACAAAATAAGTATTTGTTCTGAACTGACTTGCCCAGTTAAATAAAAACATATGGTTGGATATATCTCATTGGACAGATAAAGGCCGAACCCCCATGATGATCCACACATATGGTATCATCTCAGAAAGCATGGCCTTTTAACTCTCTCCAATATCCAGTCTGTTTGTGGTAACATTCCACTCCAAACATAGCATGCCAAGGAGTGTAATGACAGTGGAACAGACAGGTACCCAGGCTAGGGTTAATGGTTCTCTAAGGAGTGTAACAGTGGGTTAACTGCCTGTTCAGGGGCAGAATGACAGATTTGTACCTTGTCAGCTCTGGGATTTGAACTTGCAAACTTCCGGTTACTAGTCCAACACTCTAACCACTAGTCTACCTGCCGTCCCTCCACTCTAACCACTAGTCTACCTGCCGCCCCTCCACTCTAACCACTAGTCTACCTGCCACCCCTCCACTCTAACCACTAGGCTACCCTGCCGTCCCTCCACTCTAACCACTAGGCTACCCTGCCGCTTTCCCACGGTCCCACTTGGTTAACTAACGCAGACACAGACATCCTATCAAAAGACACCATTCTGTCGGTCCCCCCCCCCCATGGAAATAGAATGATTCTATTGGTCATCATCATGATCATTGTAATTGTATGGGCTGCACCATGCGCTAGGCAGTGACACATAGTAGCACTTAGTGACAACAGAGAGAAGCTACACAGGAGAGGCCACTGTACTCAGGCTTACATGCTACCATGCACCAGGCCAGGCGGCTAGCTGACACCATCCACTGTTGATTGACCTGCCTGGGTAGAGTAGTGAGGTCAGGCTCAGACCAGGGCCAGGCCAGGCAGCTAGCCAACACCCTCCACTATTGATTGACCTGCCTGGGGGGGGGGGGGGGGGGGGGGGGGGGGGCAGAGTAGTGATGTCAGGCAGGGCATTAAATAACACAATACAATCGTCCATTCACCTCCAACGTACACAGATGGTACATACAGTATGGCGCTATACTTGTGGTTCAATGGGCTGCTGTGTTCTATCACGGTAATGTAGGATTGTATGAAATGGTCCAGGACAGGGCTCTCTGGTCCCTACAATGGAGAACTGTGTCTGTTACATAGGCTCCTGTCTGTCTGTCTGTCTGTCTGTCTGTCTGTCTGTCTGTCTGTCTGTCTGTCTGTCTGTCTGTCTGTCTGTCTGTCTGTCTATCAATACACACTACTGAACAGGCCTCAGGTTCCTCTAGAGCAGAGTTGTTCATCAGCTGTGTGTCTTACCACCCTTTCAGAGAGCCTAACAGCCACGAGGGTATTTGTAACGAGTCCCTCATCTCATCAGTGACCTCTTCTCTCTCTCTCGCTCCTCTTCTCCCTCTCTCGCTCCTCTTCTCCCTTTCTCGCTCCTCTTCTCCCTCTCTCACTCCTCTTCTCCCTCTCTCGCTCCTCTTCTCCGTCTCTCGCTTCTCCTCTCCCTCTCTCGCTCCTCTTCTCCCTCCCTCTCTCGCTCCTCTTCTCCCTTTCTCGCTCCTCTTCTCCCTCTCTCGCTCCTCTTCTCCCTCTCTCGCTCCTCTTCTCCCTCTCTCGCTCCTCTTCTCCCTCCCTCTCTCGCTCCTCTTCTCCCTCCCTCTCTCACTCCTCTTCTCCCTCTCTCGCTCCTCTTCTCCCTCTCTCGCTCCTCTTCTCCCTCCCTCTCTCGCTCCTCTTCTCTCTCTCTTGCTCCTCTTCTCCCTCTCTCGCTCCTCTTCTCCCTCCCTCTCTCGCTCCTCTTCTCCCTTTCTCGCTCCTCTTCTCCCTCTCTCGTTCCTCTTCTCTCTCTCTCGCTCCTCTTCTCTCTCTCTCACTCCTCTTCTCCCTCTCTCGCTCCTCTTTTTCTAGTGCCACTGACCTAAGACGACGTCATACCAGAGCTCAGGGGTCCGTATACACAAAGAATCTCAGAGTAGGAGTGTTGATCTAGGATCTGTTCATATAAATGGTATTCATTATAATCTAAAAGGCAAAACTGATCTTAGATCAGCACTCTTTACTCAGAGATGCTTTGTGGATACGAGCCCTGGTGTCCCCCGGGTTCTGTAGATTCATGTACTTCTAAAGTAGTCTTGTTTCCCCATGAGCCACGTGTCTGAAGACAACACTTGGAGAGGAGAGGAGTGGAGGAGGGAGAGGAGAGGAGAGGAGAGGAGAGGAGAGGAGAGGAGAGGAGAGGAGAGGAGAGGAGAGGAGAGGAGAGGAGAGGAGAGGAGAGGAGAGGAGAGGAGAGGAGAGGAGAGGAGAGGAGAGGAGAGGAGAGGAGAGGAGAGGGAGAGGAGAGGAGTGGAGAGGAGAAGAGAGGAGAGGAGTGGAGAGGAGAGACTACTTCTAGGAGAGGAGAACATAGGAGCCTGATATGAGAGACTACTTCTAGGAGAGGAGAGGAGTGGAGGAGGGAGAGGAGAGCTTAGGAGCCTGGTATGAGAGACTACTTCTAGGAGAGGAGAACTTAGGAGCCTGGTATGAGAGACTACTTCTAGGAGAGGAGAACTTAGAAGCCTGGTATGAGAGACTACTTCTAGGAGAGGAGAGGAGATCTTAGGAGCCTGGTATGAGAGACTACTTCTAGGAGGGGAGAACGTAGAAGCCTGGTATGAGAGACTACTTCTAGGAGAGGAGAGGAGAACTTAGGAGCCTGATATGAGAGACTACTTCTAGGAGAGGAGAACTTAGATGCCTGGTATGAGAGACTACTTCTAGGAGAGGAGAACTTAGAAGCCTGGTATGAGAGACTACTTCTAAGATAGGAGAGGAGAACTTAGAAGCCTGGTATGAGAGACTACTTCTAGGAGAGGAGAGGAGAACTTAGAAGCCTGGTATGAGAGACTACTTCTAGGTAGTGTCCCAAATTGCGCCCTATTCCCTATAGTGTATAGTTCACTACTTTTGACCAGAGCACTATGGGCCCTGGTCAACACTCGTGCATTAAATAGGGAATAGAATAGGGAATAGGTTCCCATTTGGATGACAAATTTAGTCATTCTTCCCCCATAATGACTTCTATGCCCTCTCTGTCTTGCTCATAGAAACAGAGTTCTACTAACATTCTAGAATTCCATGTCTTACTCATAGAAACAGAGTTCTACTAACATTCTAGAATCCATGTGTTACTCATAGAAACAGAGTTCTACTAACATTCTAGAATTCCATGTCTTACTCATAGAAACAGAGTTCTACTAACATTCTAGAATCCATGTCTTACTCATAGAAACAGAGATCTACTAACATTCTACAATTCCATGTGTTACTCCTCCTAGTGACAGTGACCTTCGATGGCATCGTACTGGCAGAGATCGTGGTGTATTCAATCCCACTACTCCGGATTCTCCACTTGCACACTTCCTGAGTGAAGAGAGAATCAGGACGCATCCTTTCTCTCCCTGCTCTCCCACTAGGGAACTTCTGTTGAGACTTAATGAACAGAAACACGACCATACTACCACACAGTCTAGTGTTGTGAATACTTTGGGTGAAGAGAGAATCAGGACGCAGCCTTTCTCTCCCTGCTCTCCCACTAGGGAACTTCTGTTGAGACTTAATGAACAGAAACACGACCATACTACCACACAGTCTAGTGTTGTGATGCCGGGAATAAAAAAAAACATTGTTCTGGGGCCTCCCGAGTGGAGCAGCGGTCTAAGGCACTGCGCTAGAGGCGTCACTACAGACCCGAGTTCGATCCCAGGCTGTATCACAACCGGCCGGTATCGAGTGTCCCAATGGGCAGCACACAATTGGCCCAGCGTCGTCTGGGATAAGGGAAGGGTTTGGCCAAGGGGGGGAGCTTTACTTGGCTTATCGCCCTCTAGCAACTCCTAGTGGCGGGCCGGGCAACTGCAGGCTGACTTCGGTTGTCAGTTGAACAGTGTTTCCTCCGACACATTGGTGCGGCTGGTTTCCGGGTTAAGCGGGCAGGTGTTAAGAAGGTGATTTGGCGGGTCATGTTTCGGAGGACATATGACTTGACCTTCGCCTCCCGAGCTCGTCGGGGAGTTACAACAAGACAATATCATAATTGGGGAGAAAAAGGGAGGTGGTACAAATATATTTTTTAAAGGTTCCTAATATAAGTACACTGTGACACACAATGACCTCTGAACTGGGGCAGAATGTGTGAAACAATGACCTCTGAACTGGGGCAGAATGTGTGAAACAATGACCTCTGAACTGGGGCAGAATGTGTGAAACAATGACCTCTGAACTGGGGCAGAATGTGTGAAACAATGACCTCTGAACTGGGGCAGAATGTGTGTGATGTCATTTGAAGAACCTTGATGGAGACAAGATAACCCTTTCCTCTGACCTCTCATGATCCCGTTTCTATTGGTGACTGTAGGTCCAACAGCAGACACACACACACACACACACACACACACACTCTTAGTTTCATCAGGACACTTTACTTTGCGAGGAAAGAGGCCTTTCCTGTACTGGAAACACAGATAATAAAACATACAGATGAAGGAGTCATTACTGCATTACCCCTGGAGGGAGTCATTACTGCATTACCCCTGGAGGGAGTCATTACTGCATTACCCCTGGAGGAGTCATTACTGTATTACCCCTGGAGGGAGTCATTACTGCATTACCCCTGGAGGGAGTCATTACTGTATTACCCCTGGAGGGAGTCATTACTGCATTACCCCTGGAGGGAGTCATTACTGCATTACCCCTGGAGGGAGTCATTACTGCATTACCCCTGGAGGGAGTCATTACTGCATTACCCCTGGAGGGAGTCATTACTGTATACCCCTGGAGGGAGTCATTACTGTATTACCCCTGGAGGGAGTCATTACTGTATTACCTCTGGGGGGAGGCATTACTGTATTACCCCTGGAGGGAGTCATTACTGTATTACCCCTGGAGGGAGTCATTACTGCATTACCCCTGGAGGGAGTCATTACTGTATTACCCCTGGAGGAGTCATTACCGAATTACCCCTGGAGGGAGTCATTACTGTATTACCCCTGGAGGGAGTCATTACTGCATTACCCCTGGAGGGAGTCATTACTGTATTACCCCTGAGGGAGTCATTACTGCATTACCCCTGGAGGGAGTCATTACTGTATTACCCTGGACTGATGCTGGAGGGAGTCATTACTCTATACCCCTGGACTGCTGCTGGAGGGAGTCATTACTGTATTACCCCTGGACTGATGCTGGAGGGAGTCATTACTGTATTACCCCTGGACTGCTGCTGGAGGGAGTCATTACTGTATCACCCTGGAGGGAGTCATTACTGTATTACCCCTGGACTGATGCTGGAGGGAGTCATTACTGTATTACCCCTGGAGGGAGTCATTACTGTATTACCCCTGGAGGGAGTCATTACTGTATTACCCCTGGAGGGAGTCATTACTGTATAACCCCTGGAGGGAGTCATTACTGTATTACTCCAGTGTGTTGACCACACAGAGAAGGAGAGGTGAGAGAGAGAGAGACCCATCCAGACATTAACTCTAAACATAACAACATCACCCTCTGGAGGCGAACTACTGCACAACAGGGCTGTGTTCAGCAGGGCACAACGACGCGGAGTGTTCAGAAAGAATAGATGACGTTTAAATCAACACAGGAATAACAGACAATAGGAATAACAGACAATAGGAATAACAGACAATAGGAATAACAGACAATAGGAATAACAGACAACAGGAATAACAGACAACAGGAATAACAGACAACAGGAATAACAGACAATAGGAATAACAGACAACAGGAATAACAGACATAGGAATAACAGACAATAGGATAACAGACAACAGGAATAACAGACAATAGGAATAACAGACAATAGGAATAACAGACAATAGGAATAACAGACAATAGGAATAACAGACAACAGGAATAACAGACAACAGGAATAACAGACAACAGGAATAACAGACAATAGGAATAACAGACAACAGGAATAACAGACAATAGGAATAGCTTGGAGATAAGAACTGTTGAGTCTTGAGAAGTTAGAGCATCTCCTGGGCATAAGGAGACCACACAAAGAAAAACATCCGCAGGGCAAGAAAATAGATTTATCGTTGTTCTGTCTATACAAATACAGCACATATCTATATATGGCACAATGTACATTTAAAATAGACCCCATAGTAACACGTAATCACATTTCCTGAAGCATTGATGCCGTTCGTGGTCCCAACGCACTGAAAGATAAAGACGTGTCTGGATGCAGAGACAGTAAACTTCCTCTATTCTAATAAGAGATATTCACATGGCTTGGTGTTCAGAGAAAGTTCAAATCAGACGTGATACCATACTACCCCCAAAAAACGACATCTCTGTAGAAGTGTCAAAACAACCTTTTTAATGTATTTATTTAGATACAGATCCAACGTGTGACACAAAGTGTCCTAAACCTTCTGTTTCTGAAGAATGCTTCTAGTATGTTCTCTCTACCTCGATGCAGAAACAACGGCCCAGTTTCCACGACCCAAAGCTGAAGAATTATTATTTATTTTTTTAACCTTTTTGATGCACTGCTGGAACATAAAATACCTGCTGAGTGGGAGGATTAAACTGAAACATTGTCCTGATTGATTCGTTTCCCTTGTGTCACATTATCCCAGACTGAAGAATTATCCTTCAGTCAGTCCAGCAAAAAAACATAAACACATGGAAGAATGTTTGAGTCTCACAAAACAAAACCAGTGTTGTGGTCCTTTAATACAACATATATTAGAACAGAACAAAACCAGTGTTATTGTCCTTTAATACAACATATATTAGAACAGAACAAAACCAGTGTTATTGTCCTTTACTACAACATATATTAGAACAGAACAAAACCAGTGTTATTGTCCTTTAATACAACATATATTAGAACAGAACAAAACCAGTGTTATTGTCCTTTACTACAACATATATTAGAACAGAACAAAACCAGTGTTATTGTCCTTTAATACAACATATATTAGAACAGAACAAAACCAGTGTTATTGTCCTTTAATACAACATATATTAGAACAGAACAAAACCAGTGTTATTGTCCTTTACTACAACATATATTAGAACAGAACAAAACCAGTGTTATTGTCCTTTAATACAACATATATTAGAACAGAACAAAACCAGTGTTATTGTCCTTTAATACAACATATATTACTACAGAACAAAACCAGTGTTATTGTCCTTTACTACAACATATATTAGAACAGAACAAAACCAGTGTTATTGTCCTTTAATACAACATATATTACTACAGAACAAAACCAGTGTTATTGTCCTTTACTACAACATATATTAGAACAGAACAGAACCAGTGTTATTGTCCTTTACTACAACATATATTAGAACAGAACCAGCGGTGTGGTCATCAGGGAACGCAACAGGAAAAAACTGACATGAGCGTTTCTTATTGAACAGGTAAGTACCTCACTGTTTCACTCTGGGTTTTTTTTCTTCTGTTTTGCACCAATATGAACATGACCCAGAGCAACATGAAACTGAACATTAGACAATACTCTGAGCCAGGCCTACATGAACCAGGACATTAGACAACACTCTCTGACCCAGACCAACATGAAACAGGACATTAGACAACAGTAGTCGTTCTCTGACCCAGACCTACATGAACAGACAAAGCTGTGTGTCTTAAAATATATATCTTGTACTGCCAATTAAAATATGTTCACTCTCTACACACAAGTTCTGCCCCCAACCCGGGGTTTTCCAAACAGGCTTATACAAGTTCTGCCCCCAACCCGGGGTTTTCCAAACAGGCTTATACAAGTTCTGCCCCCAACCCAGGGTTTTCCAAACAGGCTTATACAAGTTCTGCCCCCAACCCAGGGTTTTCCAAACAGGCTTATACAAGTTCTGCCCCCAACCCAGGGTTTTCCAAACAGGCTTATACAAGTTCTGCCCCCAACCCAGGGTTTTCCAAACAGGCTTATACATGTTCTGCCCCCAACCCAGGGTTTTCCAAACAGGCTTATACAAGTTCTGCCCCCAACCCGGGTTTTCCAAACAGGCTTATACAAGTTCTGCCCCCAACCCGGGGTTTTCCAAACAGGCTTATACAAGTTCTGCCCCCCAACCCGGGGTTTTCCAAACAGCTTATACAAGTTCTGCCCCCAACCCGGGGTTTTCCAAACAGGCTTTATACAAGTTCTGCCCCCAACCCGGGGTTTTCCCAAACAGGCTTATACAAGTTCTGCCCCCAACCCGGGGTTTTCCAACAGGCTTATACAAGTTCTGCCCCCAACCCAGGGTTTTCCAAACAGGCTATACAAGTTCTGCCCCAACCCAGGGTTTTCCAAACAGGCTTATACAAGTTCTGCCCCCAACCCGGGGTTTTCCAAACAGGCTTATACAAGTTCTGCCCCCCAACCCAGGGTTTTCCAAACAGGCTTATACAAGTTCTGCCCCCAACCCGGGGTTTTTTCCAAACAGGCTTATACAAGTTCTGCCCCAACCCGGGGTTTTCCAAACAGGCTTATACAAGTTCTGCCCCAACCCGGGTTTTCCAAACAGGCTTATACAAGTTCTGCCCCCAACCCGGGGTTTTCCAAACAGGCTTATACAAGTTCTGCCCCCAACCCGGGGTTTTCCAACAGGCTTATACAAGTTCTGCCCCAAACCCGGGGTTTTCCAAACTCGGTCCCAGGTTTTTTTTATTTTATTTGTTGCCCCCGAGCACTACGCAGCTGACTCAAATGATCAACGCTTGTCCCAACCCATTAAAGTATGTTCACTGTCGACACACAAGTTCTGCCCCCTAACCCGGGGTTCCCCAAACAGGCTTATACAAGTTCTACATGACTCATGGGACTTGGTATCTACAGAAGAGACCCACAGTCTGAAAACAACACTGTTCTCTGTCTGCAGGCACATGTTCAGTAACTAGCACATGTGTATTACGTGTCTTGTAATAAGTGGCATATCGCAAATACAAATCACATTATTTGGCAATCAGATTTAAAAAGATCCCTTTCCTAAACTAGATTAAACCAGAGCTTTATCTATGAACATAACAGATTTAAGTGGTTGGGGCTGTCTCAATGAAACTGGGATCAAGTGTGCATGAAAAATGGCACCCTATTATCCCCTATATAGTGGTACTACTATAGACCAGAGACCTATTCCCTATATAGTGGTACTACTATAGACCAGAGCCCTATCCCTATATAGTGGTACTACTATAGACCAGAGCCCTATTCCCTATATAGTGGTACTACTATAGACCAGAGCCCTATTCCCTATATAGTGGTACTACTATAGACCAGAGCACTAATCCCTATATAGTGGTACTACTATAGACCAGAGCCCTATTCCCTATATAGTGGTACTACTATAGACCAGAGCCCTATTCCCTATATAGTGGTACTACTATAGACCAGAGCCCTATTCCCTATATAGTGCACTACTTCTGAACAGAGTCCTATGTGGGGGTAGTCTAGGGGCCATTGGGCAGTGTATGTGTATGGTTCTGGGTCTAATCAGAACTGCTATATCTATGGTTCTGGGTCTAATCAGAACTATATCTATGGTTCGGGTCTAATCAGAACTATATCTATGGTTCTGGTCTAATCAGAGCTATGTATATGGTTCTGGGTCTAATCAGAGCTATGTATATGGTCTGGGTCTAATCAGAACTATATCTATGGTTCTGGGTCTAATCAGAACTATATCTATGGTTCTGGGTCTAATCAGAGCTATGTGTATGGTTCTGGGTCTAATCAGAGATGCTAGATCTATGGTTCTGGGTCTAATTAGAGCTATGTGTATGGTTCTGGGTCTAATCAGAACTGCTATATCTATGGTTCTGGGTCTAATCAGAACTATATCTATGGTTCTGAGTCTAATCAGAGCTATGTATATGGTTCTGGGTCTAATCAGAACTATATCTATGGTTCTGGGTCTAATCAGAGCTATGTATATGGTTCTGGGTCGAATCAGAACTAGATCTATGGTTCTGGGTCGAATCAGAACTGCTGTATCTATGGATCTGGGTTGAATCAGAACTAGATCTATGGTTCTGGGTCTACTCAGAGCTATGTGTATGGTTCTGGGTCTAATCAGAGCTTTATCTATGGTTCTGGGTCTAATCAGAACTATATCTATGGTTCTGAGTCTAATCAGAACTATATCTATGGTTTCTGGGTCTAATCAGAGCTATGTATATGGTTCTGGGTCTAATCAGAACTATATCTATGGTTCTGGGTCTAATCAGAGCTATGTATATGGTTCTGGGTCTAATCAGCACTATGTGTATGGTTCTGGGTCTTCTTGGTCCTGCGACCCAGGTGGTAGTAGTAGAGGAGTGTGATGATGAGGAAGAGGACTTCACTGAGGAGGAGGAGGATGGCAGAGTTCGACATCAGACCCAGCTCCACCAGGGTGATGCTGGTCACTGCAACAGAGAGAGAGAGAGAGAGACGCCTTCACTATGGTGAATCACTAAAACAATACAGAAATACACTACGGAAAAAGAAGGAACAGCATTGTCAGAAATCAGCTCAATGCAATTGAAGAATCCATAGACTCTAACCACTTCTGGGAAAATTGGAAAACACTAAACAAACAACAACACGAAAGAATTATCTATCCAAAATGGAGATGTATGGGTAACCACTTCTCCAATCTTTTTGGCCTCTATAACAAAGAATAAAGAGCAAAAACATATACATGATCAAACACAGATCAACTATTAAAGACTACCAGAACCCACTGGATTCCAGAACCCACTGGATTCCAGAACCCACTGGATTCTCCAATTACATTGAAAGAGTTACAGGACAAAATAAAAACCCTCTAACCCAAAAAGGCCTGTGGTGTTGATGGTATCCTCAATGAAATGATCAAATATACAGACAACAAATTCCAATTGGCTATACTAAAACTCTTTAACATCATACTTAGCCTTGGCATCTTCCCCAATATTTGGAACCAAGGACTGATCACCCCAATATACAAATTTGACCCCAATAACTACCGTGGAATATGTGTCAACAGTAACCTTGGGAAAATCCTCTGCATTATTATTAACAGCAGACTCGTACATTTCCTCAATGAAAACAATGTACTGAGCAAATGTCAAATTGGCTTTTTACCAAATTACCGTACAACAGACCATGTATTCCCCTGCACACCCTAATTGACAACCAAACAAACCAAAACAAGGCAAAGTCTTCTCATGCTTTGTTGATTTCAAAAAATCCTTCGACTCAATCTGGCATGAGGGTCTGCTATACAAACTGATGGAAAGTGGTGTTGGGGGTAAAACATACGACATTATAAAATCCATGTACACAAACAACAAGTGTGCGGTTAAAATTGGCAAAAACACACACATTTCTTCACACAGGGTCGTGGGGTTAGACAGGGATGCAGCTTAAGCCCCCACCCTCTTCAACATATATATCAACGAATTGGCACAGGCACTAGAAAAGTCTGCAGCACCCGGCCTCCCCCTGCTAGAATCCGAAGTCAAATGTCTGCTGTTTGCTGATGATCTGGTGCTTCTGTCACCAACCAAGGAGGGCCTACAGCAGCACCTAGATCTTATGCACAGATTCTGTCAGACCTGGGCCCTGACAGTAAATCTCAGTAAGACCAAAATAATGGTGTTTCCAAAAAAGGTCCAGTCACCAGGACCACAAATACAAATTCCATCTAGACACTGTTGCCCTAGAGCACACAAAAAACTATACATACCTTGGCCTAAACATCAGCACCACAGGTAACTTCCACAAAGCTGTGAACGATCTGAGAGACAAGGCAAGAAGGGCATTCTATGCCATCAAAAGAAACATAAATTTCAACATACCAATTAGGATTTGGCTAAAAATACTTGAATCAGTCATAGAGCCCATTGCCCTTTATGGTTGTGAGGTCTGGGGTCCGCTCACCAACCAAGACTTCACAAAATGGGACAAACACCAAATTGAGACTCTGCACGCAGAATTCTGCAAAAATATCCTCCGTGTACAACGTAGAACACCAAATAATGCATGCAGAGCAGAATTAGGCCGATACCCACTAATTATCAAAATCCAGAAAAGAGCGATTCACAAACCTTCCATAACAAAGCCATCACCTACAGAGAGATGAACCTGGAGAAGAGTCCCCTAAGCAAGCTGGTCCTGGGGCTCTGTTCACAAACACAAACACACACTACAGAGCCCCAGGACAGCAGCACAATTAGACCCAACCAAATCATGAGAACAAAAAGATAACTACTTAACACATTGGAAAGAATTAACAAAAAAACAGAGCAAACTAGAATGCTATTTGGCCTACACAGAGAGTACACAGCGGCAGAATACCTGACCACTGTGACTGACCCAAAATAAGGAAAGCCTTGACTATGTACAGACTCAGTGAGCATAGCCTTGCTATTGAAAGGCCGCCGTAGGCAGACCTGGCTCTTAAGAGAAGACAGGCTATGTGCTCACTGCCCACAAAATGAGGTGGAAA
>NW_022263671.1:0-46184 GCF_002021735.2 Oncorhynchus kisutch
ACAGAAACTAGACTCTAAAACTACATGAACCAATCAGAGCTCTCAGCGACACCTGTGAACCAAGGAGCTAGCCCAACAGACCAATCAGGCGATCTGGGCACAGGGCCCAGGAACCCAGACAGGTCAATTAATCACTGACAGAAATCAGCCCTGACAGTCTAGATTAATGACATTCAGAGTGATCATTCCACCATGCTGGATGTCGGTGGCAGCGCCAAAACAGGGTCCATGCCAAAAGAAAACATTTGGCTAGGCTTAGTGTGGACAAAAAACATTATTGTCATGTTGCAACGTTCTGATGAGACATTCCTTCTCCAAACGGACACTAGAACTCTGGCCATTCTTGTCACTATGATGAGGAATTCTGGAATACTGAGAGTACAAATTCTAGAACTCCCCTAGGATTCTACATTCTATGGTTCTAAATTCTATGGGTCATGTCTATTGGTAGAATGGTCAAGAGTGTGGCTCAATGGAGTGTGGAGGCAGTGCAGACAGTAGGCTACTGAGAACTCACCCTTGGGCCTCAATTCATCTCGGCGAGTCGGTCATTGTACCGCTCACTGTCACCATTCACTGTCTTGTAAGCCTGAATGGAACAGACAGAGGTTGGAGGGACACGCCACATTAAAACAACACAGAAACTGAATCTAGCTGCATTTCAAAATGGCTGCCTTGATCTAAGTAGAGAAGCTGAATCCTCTCTTCCCTCAGCACTAGTAAGTAACATTGTGTAGTGTTAAATAAAGGAGTGGCCTAAGCTAACGTCCTCCGCCAACGGTTCCTCTGTACAAACTGGTATAACGGTCATTAAAAAGCACCACTGCTGCGGTCAGGATTCTCCATGACAACAGTTACCACAAGGCTATACAGTGAGTTTTGGCTCTGTACTCCTGCACTTTATTGCAAATGTCTAGAGGTTCAAATGCAGACTGTCAGCTTTCAATTGGAGGGTATTTCATCCATACCTGGTGAACCGTTTAGCATTACAACACGTTTTATACAGATCCCCCCCCCCCCCCATTTTAGGGGACCAAAAGTTTTGGGGGAATTTCACTTGTATGAGTGTTAAGTAGTCAAAAGTGTAGTATTTGGTCCCATAACGACTACTTCAAGCTTGTGACTATACTACTTTGTTTTGGTTGTTCCAGATTATTCTGTGCCCATAGTAAAAAAATGGTAACAATGTGTTGTTTTAGAGTCATTATAAATAATAAAATGGTAAACAATGTGTTGTTTTAGAGTCATTATAATAATAAATGGTAAACAATGTGTTGTTTTAGAGTCATTATAAATAAAATGGTAAACAAGGTGTAATTTTAGAGTCATTATAAAATAAAATGGTAAACAATGTGTAATTTTAGAGTCATTATAAAATAAAATGGAAACAAATGTTGATAGTTAGAGTCATTATAAATAAAATGGTAAACCATGTGTAATTTTAGAGTCATATAAATAAAATGGTAAACAATGTGTAATTTTAGAGTCATTATAAATAAAATGGTAAACAATGTGTAATTTTAGAGTTCATTATAAATAAAATGGTAACCATGTGTAATTTTAGAGTCATTATAAATAAAATGGTAACATGTGTAATTTTAGAGTCATTATAAAATAAATGGGTAAACAATGTGTAATTTTAGAGTCATTATAAATAAAATGGTAACAATGTGTAATTTTAGAGTCATTATAAATAAAATGGTAACAATTTGTAATTTTAGAAGTCATTATAAATAAAATGGTAAACAATGTGTAATTTTAGAGTCATTATAAATAAAATGGTAACAATGTGTAATTTTAGAGTCATTATAAATAAAATGGTAAACAATGTGTAATTTTAGAGTCATTATAAATAAATGGTAAACAATGTGTAATTTTAGAGTCATTATAAATAAAATGGTAAACAATGTGTAATTTTAGAGTCATTATAAATAAAATGGTAAACAATGTGTAATTTTTAGAGTCATTATAAATAAGAATAAAATATGACATAGTAATGGGATGCTACCATGATTACAGACAACCCTGAATAATGATGACAGTAACACACCAATCTGTTCCCTAATCAAAACCACTGACCTGGGGTCTGTTCCCTAACCAAAACCACTGACCTGGGGTCTGTTCCCTAACCAAACCACTGACCTGGGGTCTGTTCCCTAACCAAACCACTGACCTGGGGTCTGTTCCCTAACCAAACCACTGACCCACTGTTTCAACTACATAATAACACAACCTCCATTCACCAGAGTAACCTGTTCTCTACATACAGCCTCTCCTCCACATCGTTCCCTAACCAAAACCCCTGACCTGGGGTCTGTTCCCTAACCAAACCACTGACCTGGGGTCTGTTCCCTAACCAAACCACTGACCCACTGTTTCAACTACATAATAAACACAACCTCCATTCACCAGAGTAACCTGTTCTCTACAGCCTCTCCTCACATCGTTCCCTAACCAAACCCCTGACCTGGGGGTCTGTTCCCTAACCAAACCACTGACCTGGGTCTGTTCCCTAACCAAACCACTGACCTGGGGTCTGTTCCCTAACCAAACCACTGACCTGGGGTCTGTTCCCTAACCAAACCACTGACCTGGGATCTGTTCCCTAACCAAACCACTGACCTGGGGTCTGTTCCCTAACCAAACCACTGACCCACTGTTTCAACTACATAATAAACACAACCTCCATTCACCAGAGTAACCTGTTCTCTACAGCCTCTCCTCACATCGTTCCCTAACCAAACCCCTGACCTGGGGTGTGTTCCCTAACCAAACCACTGACCTGGGGTCTGTTCCCTAACCAAACCACTGACCTGGGGTCTGTTCCCTAACCAAACCACTGACCTGGGGTCTGTTCCCTAACCAAACCACTGACCTGGGGTCTGTTCCCTAACCAAACCACTGACCTGGGGTCTGTTCCCTAACCAAACCACTGACCTGGGGTCTGTTCCCTAACCAAACCACTGACCCACTGTTTCAACTACATAATAAACACAACCTCCATTCACCAGAGTAACCTGTTCTCTACAGCCTCTCCTCACATCGTTCCCTTACCAAACCCCTGACCTGGGGTCTGTTCCCTAACCAAACCACTGACCTGGGGTCTGTTCCCTAACCAAACCACTGACCTGGGGTCTGTTCCCTAACCAAACCACTGACCTGGGGTCTGTTCCCTAACCAAACCACTGACCTGGGATCTGTTCCCTAACCAAACCCCTGACCTGGGGTCTGTTCCCTAACCAAACCACTGACCTGGGGTCTGTTCCCTAACCAAACCACTGACCTGGGATCTGTTCCCTAACCAAACCCCTGACCTGGGGTCTGTTCCCTAACCAAACCACTGACCTGGGGTCTGTTCCCTAACCAAACCACTGACCTGGGGTCTGTTCCCTAACCAAACCACTGACCTGGGATCTGTTCCCTAACCTGGGATCTGTTCCCTAACCTGGGGTCTGTTCCCTAACCAAACCACTGACCTGGGATCATGTTTCCTAACCAAACCACTGGCCTGGGGTCATGTGTCCTAACGTTTATGCATTGGATTATAGTGTGGAAAACTGATCTGGGAAGAGTCAGGAAAAATCTATACTTAATGTCAATATGCTTGAAATTAAACTTTATAGCATGCTTAGTTCAAGTTAACCTTCAAGCACAGACTTCAGATCAGTGTTTGCTCTCCAGATCACCTTAACCATTATGGGAGGAAACAAAAAAAACTGACCTAAGATCAATGTCTAGCGTGATACTCAAATAGTAGAATACGGTTCTGAGTAGATGGTGCCCTTCAGGCACAAATCTGATCTAGGATCAGCATGTACTGCCCAGGCCTTATCCTTTACCATTAGGTACACACACACAACCGATCTGGAATCAGTACTTACGTAGACCACAGCGGCAGTGAGGCCTCCTCCACACAGAACGGCGTACGCCACGTTGGTGGCAGAGCCACCGGGGATCCCGACGGACATCTGCCGCACTGGAACCACTGTAAGGAGACCCAGTGGAGAGGGGGACATGGTTAGGGGACGGACCGGAAGAGAGAGCTACCAAAGACTGTGGATAATGAAGTTCTCAAAAAAGGCGGTTTACCAGTTTACCTAAAATGGTCAAGGTTCCTGTCTGTGAAAGATTCTTCAAAGTAGCAGCCACCACCGTAAAGCTTGGAGGAGGTGTGATGGGGATTTGCTGGTGACATCGATTTATTTAGATTTCAAGGCACACTTAACCAGCGATACACCATCCCATCTGGTTGGCGCTTAATGGGACTATCATTTGTTTTTCAACAGGACAAAGACCAAACACACCTCCAGGCTGCATAAGGGCTATTTGACCAAGAAGGAGAGTGATGGAGTGCTGCATCAGATGACCTGGCCTCCACAATCACCTGACCTCAACCCAATTGAGATGGTTTGGAATGAGTTGGACCACAGAGTGAAGGAAAAGCAGCCAACAAGTGCTCAGTATACATGAGAACTCCTTCAAGACTGTTGGAAAAGTATTCCAGGTGAAGCTGGTTGAGAGAATGCCAAGAGTGTGCAAGGCTACTTTGAGGAATCTAAAATATATATATATATATTCAGATTTGTTTAACACTTTGTTGGTGACAACATGATTCCATGAGTGTTATTTCATAGTTCTGATGTCTTCACTATTATTCTACATGATTCCATGTGTGTTATTTCATAGTTTGATGTCATCACTATTATTCTACATGATTCCATATGTGTTATTACATAGTTGTGATGTCATCACTATTATTCTACATGATTCCATATGTGTTATTTCATAGTTGTGATGTCATCACTATTATACTACATGATTCCATATGTGTTATTACATAGTTTGATGTCTTCACTATTATTCTACATGATTCCATATGTGTTATTACATAGTTGTGATGTCATCACTATTATTCTACATGATTCCATATGTGTTATTACATAGTTGTGATGTCATCACTATTATTCTACATGATTCCATATGTGTTATTACATAGTTGTGATGTCATCACTATTATTCTACATGATTCCATATGTGTTATTACATAGTTTGATGTCTTCACTATTATTCTACATGATTCCATATGTGTTATTACATAGTTTTGATGTCATCACTATTATTCTACATGATTCCATATGTGTTATTACATAGTTTTGATGTCATCACTATTATTCTACATGATTCCATATGTGTTATTACATAGTTGTGATGTCATCACTATTATTCTACATGATTCCATATGTGTTATTACATAGTTGTGATGTCATCACTATTATTCTACATGATTCCATGTGTGTTATTACATAGTTTGATGTCATCACTATTATTCTACATGATTCCATGTGTGTTATTACATAGTTGTGATGTCATCACTATTATTCTACATGATTCCATATGTGTTATTACATAGTTTTGATGTCTTCACTATTATTCTACATGATTCCATATGTGTTATTTCATAGTTGTGATGTCATCACTATTATTCTACATGATTCCATGTGTGTTATTTCATAGTTGCGATGTCTTCACTATTATTCTACATGATTCCATGTGTGTTATTTCATAGTTGTGATGTCATCACTATTATTCTACATGATTCCATGTGTGTTATTTCATAGTTGTGATGTCTTCACTATTATTCTACATGATTCCATGTGTGTTATTTCATAGTTGTGATGTCATCACTATTATTCTACATGATTCCATATGTGTTATTACATAGTTGTGATGTCTTCACTATTATTCTACATGATTCCATATGTGTTATTTCATAGTTGTGATGTCATCACTATTATTCTACATGATTCCATATGTGTTATTTCATAGTTTTGATGTCATCACTATTATTCTACATGATTCCATATGTGTTATTTCATAGTTTTGATGTCATCACTATTATTCTACATGATTCCATATGTGTTATTTCATAGTTTTGATATCATCACTATTATTCTACATGATTCCATATGTGTTATTTCATAGTTTTGATGTCATCACTATTATTCTACATGATTCCATGTGTGTTATTACATAGTTGTGATGTCATCACTATTATACTACATGATTCCATATGTGTTATTACATAGTTGTGATGTCTTCACTATTATTCTACATGATTCCATATGTGTTATTACATAGTTGTGATGTCTTCACTATTATTCTACATGATTCCATGTGTGTTATTTCATAGTTGTGATGTCTTCACTATTATTCTACATGATTCCATGTGTGTTATTTCATAGTTGTGATGTCATCACTATTATTCTACATGATTCCATATGTGTTATTACATAGTTGTGATGTCTTCACTATTATTCTACATGATTCCATATGTGTTATTACATAGTTGTGATGTCTTCACTATTATTCTACATGATTCCATATGTGTTATTTCATAGTTGTGATGTCATCACTATTATTCTACATGATTCCATGTGTGTTATTTCATAGTTGTGATGTCTTCACTATTATTCTACATGATTCCATGTGTGTTATTTCATAGTTGTGATGTCATCACTATTATTCTACATGATTCCATATGTGTTATTACATAGTTGTGATGTCTTCACTATTATTCTACATGATTCCATATGTGTTATTTCATAGTTGTGATGTCATCACTATTATTCTACATGATTCCATATGTGTTATTTCATAGTTTTGATGTCATCACTATTATTCTACATGATTCCATATGTGTTATTACATAGTTGTGATGTCATCACTATTATTCTACATGATTCCATGTGTGTTATTACATAGTTGTGATGTCATCACTATTATTCTACATGATTCCATGTGTGTTATTACATAGTTGTGATGTCATCACTATTATTCTACATGATTCCATATGTGTTATTACATAGTTGTGATGTCATCACTATTATTCTACATGATTCCATGTGTGTTATTACATAGTTGTGATGTCATCACTATTATTCTACATGATTCCATGTGTGTTATTACATAGTTGTGATGTCATCACTATTATTCTACATGATTCCATATGTGTTATTACATAGTTGGTGTCATCACTATTATTCTACATGATTCCATATGTGTTATACATAGTTGTGATGTCATCACTATTATTCTACATGATTCCATATGTGTTATTACATAGTTGTGATGTCATCACTATTATTCTACATGATTCCATATGTGTTATTACATAGTTGTGATGTCATCACTATTATTCTACATGATTCCATATGTGTTATTACATAGTTGTGATGTCATCACTATTATTCTACATGATTCCATATGTGTTATTACATAGTTGTGATGTCATCACTATTATTCTACAATGTAGAAAATAATAGAAATAAAGACAAGCCCTTGAATGAGTCAGTGTCCAAACATTTGACAGGTACAGTAGATACAGAGGGAGATGCATGTATACAAACTATAAAGCATGTAAATATAGGAATAAAAAGCTAGATGTACACGTTTTGTTCATCTACTCAGACAGTAAGGAAAATGCTAGTTTTGCATTGGACAGAGCTAACTAAACAAGCTAAACACAAGCTAAACACAAGCTAAACACAAGCTAAACACAAGCTAAACACAAGCTAAACACAAGCTAAACACAAGCTAAACACAAGCTAAACACAAGCTAAACACAAGCTAAACACAAGCTAAACACGACTAGCCAACCTATCCCAGTCCATCCTACCAAGCTAAATGCAACATTTCCTGCTTTCTAAACCCCTCCCCATCTAAACACATTTCATTTGGGCTAAAATATATATATTCAGATTTGTTGAATAGCATTTTTATTTTAACTTTATTTAACTAGGCAAGTCAGTTAAGAACAAATTCTTATTTTCAATGACGGCCTAGGAACAGTGGGTTCAGGGGAAGAACGACAGATTTGTCCCTTGTCAGCTCGCGGATTTGAACTTGCAACCTTCCGGTTACTAGCCCAACGCTCTAACCACTATGCTACCCTGCCGTCTCTACACTCTAACCACTAGGCTACCCTGCCGTCTCTACACTCTAACCACTAGGCTACCCTGCCGTCTCTACACTCTAACCACTAGGCTACCCTGCCGTCTCTACACTCTAACCACTAGGCTACCCTGCCGTCTCTACACTCTAACCACTAGGCTACCCTGCCGTCTCTACACTCTAACCACTAGGCTACCCTGCCGTCTCTACACTCTAACCACTAGGCTACCCTGCCGTCTCTACACTCTAACCACTAGGCTACCCTGCCGTCTCTACACTCTAACCACTAGGCTACCCTGCCGTCTCTACACTCTAACCACTAGGCTACCCTGCCGTCTCTACACTCTAACCACTAGGCTACCCTGCCGTCTCTACACTCTAACCACTAGGCTACCCTGCCGTCTCTACACTCTAACCACTAGGCTACCCTGCCGTCTCTACACTCTAACCACTAGGCTACCCTGCCGTCTCTACACTCTAACCACTAGGCTACCCTGCCGTCTCTACACTCTAACCACTAGGCTACCCTGCCGTCTCTACACTCTAACCACTAGGCTACCCTGCCGTCTCTACACTCTAACCACTAGGCTACCCTGCCGTCTCTACACTCTAACCACTAGGCTACCCTGCCGTCTCTACACTCTAACCACTAGGCTACCCTGCCGTCTCTACACTCTAACCACTAGGCTACCCTGCCGTCTCTACACTCTAACCACTAGGCTACCCTGCCGTCTCTACACTCTAACCACTAGGCTACCCTGCCTAGTGGTTAGAGCTGATGTAATATCACTGTCAGACTGTAGGAAACTGAATCATCTTCACAGAACCATTATATTAACAACACTAAAGACCCAAATGCAGCCATAGAGATTTGAGAGAAGACCATAAATCTCCATAATGGGTTGTGGTTGTTGTAATTGTTGTTGTGTGGGTGGGTGGCATGGTCCACATGGCCAGTAGGGCTGGGTGGAGAGCAGGAGCCTAGTCTTCAGTAAACAGACTGCCAGGGTTGACAGAATTGGCTCTCCTCAGGCTAAATAGCCTGATCCTATCAACACTGGCAATGGTGGTGCGTTTAGAACACAGACATAAATAAAACCTCGTCCTTCCTGGACCAAAGATCCTCTCCTCTGCTACAACGTCACCCAAACACTCCCTAAAAATCACACACAGAACACATACACACAACCAGTCAATCACATACACACAACCAGTCAATCACACACACACAACCAGTCAATCACACACACACAACCAGTCAATCACATACACACAACCAGTCAATCACACACACACAACAGTCAATCACACACACACAACCAGTCATCACACACACACAACCAGTCAATCACACACACACAACCAGTCAATCACACACACACAACCAGTCAATCACACACACACAACCAGTCAATCACACACACACAACCAGTCAATCACACACACACAACCAGTCAATCACACACACACAACCAGTCAATCACACACACACAACCAGTCAATCACACACACACAACCAGTCAATCACACACACACAACCAGTCAATCACACACACACAACCAGTCAATCACACACACACAACCAGTCAATCACACACACACAACCAGTCAATCACAACACACAACCAGTCAATCACATACACACAACCAGTCAATCACATACACACAACCAGTCAATCACATACACACAACCAGTCAATCACATACACACAACCAGTCAATCACACACACACAACCAGTCAATCACATACACACAACCAGTCAATCACATACACACAACCAGTCAATCACACACACACAACCAGTCAATCACATACACACAACCAGTCAATCACATACACACAACCAGTCAATCACAGACACACAACCAGTCAATCACATACACACAACCAGTCAATCACATACACACAACCAGTCAATCACAGACACACACCATAGAAACGACACAGCCACATGACATAAAACCAGTCAACTACACAGGAAATCGTGTCCGTGTTTTGCTGTCTACTTCTGCCTGTTAGTCCATTAGAGAGTAAAGGACTTCTATAGATGAATGTATACATTCAGCCCTGAGGAGAAAACACCAGGAATATAACTGTACCGTGGTGGTGTACAGGGGACTAGGTTCAAAGTTCAACATGTGTCCCAGAATGCAAAGGTCTGGCAGAGGGGCACCTACAGGGGAAAAACAAGAGACACTTTCTATAAGTAGTGCCTCTGTGGTGTGTGCTCATGAGGTGTGTGTGTGTGTGTGTGTTTCCACACCCGTCTCTGGGTGAGTGTGTGAGCAACATATGTGTTCTATAAGAGGTGTGTGTGTGTCTGGGTGAGAGTGTGTGTGTGTGTGCGCGTGTGCACCTGTCTCTGGGTGAGTGTGTGAGCAACATATGTGTTCTATAGGAGTTGTGTGTGTGTGTGTTCACCTGTCTCTGGTTGAGAGAGTGTGTGTGCGCACCTGTCTCTGGGTGAGTGTGTGAGCAACATATGTGTTCTATAGGAGTTGTGTGTGTGTGCGCACCTGTCTCTGGTTGAGAGAGTGTGTGTGCGCACCTGTCTCTGGTTGAGAGTGTGTGTTTGTAGAGCAGCCCAGCAGGCCGCAGTAAGGGAACAGTGTACAGAAGGGAGCTCTCCACCCCCACAACCACTCTCCCCTCCATGTAAAGAGTATCACATTTCATCCTGCAGCTCTGAAGAGAACACATCTACCCCCCCTGGTAGAGGTCAACAGAACCACATCTACCCCCCCTGGTAGAGGTCAACAGAACCACATGTACCCCCCCCCTGGTAGAGGTCAACAGAACCACATCTACCCCCCCCTGGTAGAGGTCAACAGAACCACATCTACCCCCCCTGGTAGAGGTCAACAGAACCACATCTACCCCCCCTGATAGAGGTCAACAGAACCCACATGTACCCCCCCTGGTAGAGGTCAACAGAACCACATGTACCCCCCCTGGTAGAGGTCAACAGAACCACATGTACCCCCCCCTGGTAGAGGTCAACAGAACCACATGTACCCCCCCCTGGTAGAGGTCAACAGAACCACATGTACCCCCCCTGGTAGAGGTCAACAGAACCACATCTACCCCCCCTGGTAGAGGTCAACAGAACCCACATGTACCCCCCCTGGTAGAGGTCAACAGAACCCACATGTACCCCCCCCTGGTAGAGGTCAACAGAACCCACATGTACCCCCCCCCCTGGTAGAGGTCAACAGAACCCACATCTACCCCCCCCTGGTAGAGGTCAACAGAACCCACATGTACCCCCCCTGGTAGAGGTCAACAGAACCCACATGTACACCCCCCTGGTAGAGGTCAACAGAACCCACATGTACCCCCCCCCCTGGTAGAGGTCAACAGAACCACATGTACCCCCCCTGGTAGAGGTCAACAGAACCCACATGTACCCCCCCCCCCCTGGTAGAGGTCAACAGAACCACATGTACCCCCCCCCCTGGTAGAGGTCAACAGAACCCACATGTACCCCCCCCCCTGGTAGAGGTCAACAGAACCACATGTACCCCCCCTGGTAGAGGTCAACAGAACCCACATGTACCCCCCCTGGTAGAGGTCAACAGAACCAACATGTACCCCCCCCCTGGTAGAGGTCAACAGAACCACATGTACCCCCCCCCTGGTAGAGGTCAACAGAACCCACATGTACCCCCCCCCCCTGGTAGAGGTCAACAGAACCACATGTACCCCCCCCCCTGATAGAGGTCAACAGAACCCACATGTACCCCCCCCTGGTAGAGGTCAACAGAACCCACATGTACCCCCCCCTGGTAGAGGTCAACAGAACCCACATCTACCCCCCCTGGTAGAGGTCAACAGAACCCACATGTACCCCCCCCCCCTGATAGAGTCAACAGAACCCACATGTACCCCCCCCTGGTAGAGGTCAACAGAACCCACATGTACCCCCCCCCCCTGGTAGAGGTCAACAGAACCCACATGTACCCCCCCCCCCCCCCCCCTGGTAGAGGTCAACAGAACCCACATGTACCCCCCCTGGTAGAGGTCAACAGAACCACATGTACCCTACCATGCTGACTCCTCATCTACCCCCCCTGGTAGAGGTCAACAGAACCCACATGTACCCCCCCCCTGATAGAGGTCAACAGAACCACATCTACCCCCCCCTGGTAGAGGTCAACAGAACCCACATGTACCCCCCCCCCCTGATAGAGGTCAACAGAACCACATCTACCCCCCCCTGATAGAGGTCAACAGAACCCACATGTACCCCCCCCTGATAGAGGTCAACAGAACCACATCTACCCCCCCTGATAGAGGTCAACAGAACCCACATGTACCCTACCATGCTGACTCCTCATCTACCCCCCTGATAGAGGTCAACAGAACCCACATGTACCCCCCCCCCTGATAGAGGTCAACAGAACCCACATGTACCCCCCCCTGATAGAGGTCAACAGAACCCACATGTACCCCCCCCCCCTGATAGAGGTCAACAGAACCACATGTACCCCCCCCCTGATAGAGGTCAACAGAACCCACATGTACCCCCCCCCCCCCTGATAGAGGTCAACAGAACCACATGTACCCCCCCTGATAGAGGTCAACAGAACCCACATGTATCCTACTATGCTGACTCCTCATCTACCCCCCCCCCCCCCCCGATAGAGGTCAACAGAACCACATCTACCCCCCCTGATAGAGCTCAACAGAACCCACATGTACCCTACCATGCTGACTCCTCATCTACCCCCCCCCCCCCCCGATAGAGGTCAACAGAACCACATGTACCCCCCCTGATAGAGGTCAACAGAACCACATGTACCCCCCCCCCTGATAGAGCTCAACAGAACCCACATGTACCCTACCATGCTGACTCCTCATCTACCCCCCTGATAGAGGTCAACAGAACCCACATGTACCCCCCCCTGATAGAGGTCAACAGAACCCACATGTACCCCCCCCTGATAGAGGTCAACAGAACCCACATGTACCCCCCCCTGATAGAGGTCAACAGAACCACATGTACCCCCCCCCTGATAGAGGTCAACAGAACCCACATGTACCCCCCCCCCTGATAGAGGTCAACAGAACCACATGTACCCTACCATGCTGACTCATCTACCCCCCCCCCTGATAGAGGTCAACAGAACCACATGTACCCTACCATGCTGACTCCTCATCTACCCCCCCCCCCGATAGAGGTCAACAGAACCACATGTATCCCCCCTGATAGATGTCAACAGAACCACATGTACCCTACCATGCTGACTCCTCATCTACCCCCCCTGATAGATGTCAACAGAACCACATGTATCCTACCATGCTGACTCCTCATCTACCACCCCCTGATAGATGTCAACAGAACCACATGTATCCTACCATGCTGACTCCTCATCTACCCCCCCCCCCCCTCCCGATAGAGGTCAACAGAACCACATGTACCCTACCATGCTGACTCCCCATCTACCCCCCCCGATAGAGGTCAACAGAACCACATGTACCCCCCCTGATAGAGGTCAACAGAACCCACATGTATCCTACTATGCTGACTCCTCATCTACCCCCCCCCCCCCGATAGAGGTCAACAGAACCACATCTACCCCCCCTGATAGAGGTCAACAGAACCACATGTACCCCCCTGATAGAGCTCAACAGAACCCACATGTACCCTATCATGCTGACTCCTCATCTACCCCCCCCCCCCCCCCCCGATAGAGGTCAACAGAACCACATGTACCCCCCCTGATAGAGGTCAACAGAACCACATGTACCCCCCCTGATAGAGCTCAACAGAACCCACATGTACCCTACCATGCTGACTCCTCATCTACCCCCCCCCCCCCCCCGATAGAGGTCAACAGAACCACATGTACCCCCCCTGATAGAGGTCAACAGAACCACATGTACCCCCCCTGATAGAGCTCAACAGAACCCACATGTACCCTACCATGCTGACTCCTCATCTACCCCCCCCCCCCCCGATAGAGGTCAACAGAACCACATGTACCCTACCATGCTGACTCCTCATCTACCCCCCCCCCCTCCCGATAGAGGTCAACAGAACCACAGGCAGGTAGCCTAGTGGTAAGAGTGTTGGGCCAGTAACCAGAAGGTTTCTAGATTGAATCTGAGCTGACAAGGTAAAAATGTGATGTTCTGACCCTGAACAAGGCAGTTAACCCACTGTTCCTAGGCTGTCATTGAAAATAAGAATTAGTTTTTATTAACTGACTTGCCTGGTTAAACAAAGGTTAAATATTTAAAAAATAAAAAAAACACACCACCTTTTACATAGAGGCCATTTAGCAGACTCTGGTCCAGACACACACACAGTCAATACATTCAACTAAGGTAGGACAAGACAAATCACAACAGTCAGTGCCAGTAAACGTTCCTCAAAAAACACAGCCCTCAGTGGTTACCAGACGTTGATCCTGGTTGACCCAGAGCTACTCTGCTGCTCTCTCTAATCCCATGACACGGCAAGTGGCCTCCTGTCTGTTCCTGTGAAGGCCCAGTTATTTATACAGGTAGCTAGGCACTAATCAGTTAAGCTGAGCTAGAGGTCAGACGTGTCACAGACACGCGTGATCCCAGTTTCTTCCCTGACAGCCAATCATAGCACAATAGCATTGACCCCCCCCCCCCCCCCCACAACCAACAACCGATTCCTTCCAGCTGAATAGAGACCATTCACACCAGTGACACACACAGGACTATACATGCATGAAGAAATGCCCGCCCCTATGTAGGCCCAAAGCCTAACCATGAGGCCCATCTGCCCTGACATAGACCTAGTAATGACTGACTAGTGATCAATGCGTCATTGGTCAGCTACATATAATCCAGAGCAGGGTGAAATACAGAGGATAAAGCTACCGCTACAATGCATGTCTATGCTTCTAGCTGTAGATCAGGGGGGATATACACAGAGGATAAAGCTACCGCTACAATGCATGTCTATGCTTCTAGCTGTAGATCAGGGGGGATATACACCGAGTATAAAGCTACCGCTACAATGCATGTCTATGCTTCTAGCTGTAGATCAGGGGGGATATACACAGAGGATAAAGCTACCGCTACAATGCATGTCTATGCTTCTAGCTGTAGATCAGGGGGGATATACACAGAGGATAAAGCTACCGCTACAATGCATGTCTATGCTTCTAGCTGTAGATCAGGGAGGATATACACAGAGGATAAAGCTACCGCTACAATGCATGTCTATGCTTCTAGCTGTAGATCAGGGGGATATACACAGAGGATAAAGCTACCGCTACAATGCATGTCTATGCTTCTAGCTGTAGATCAGGGGGGATATACACCGAGGATAAAGCTACCGCTACAATGCATGTCTATGCTTCTAGCTGTAGATCAGGGGGGATATACACAGAGGATAAAGCTACCGCTACAATGCATGTCTATGCTTCTAGCTGTAGATCAGGGGGGATATACACCGAGGATAAAGCTACCGCTACAATGCATGTCTATGCTTCTAGCTGTAGATCAGGGGGGATATACACAGAGGATAAAGCTACCGCTACAATGCATGTCTATGCTTCTAGCTGTAGATCAGGGGGGATATACACCGAGGATAAAGCTACCGCTACAATGCATGTCTATGCTTCTAGTTGTAGATCAGGGGGGATATACACAGAGGATAAAGCTACCGCTACAATGCATGTCTATGCTTCTAGCTGTAGATCAGGGGGGATATACACAGAGGATAAAGCTACCGCTACAATGCATGTCTATGCTTCTAGCTGTAGATCAGGGGGGATATACACCGAGGATAAAGCTACCGCTACAATGCATGTCTATGCTTCTAGCTGTAGATCAGGGAGGATATACACCGAGGATAAAGCTACCGCTACAATGCATGTCTATGCTTCTAGCTGTAGATCAGGGGGGATATACACAGAGGATAAAGCTACCGCTACAATGCATGTCTATGCTTCTAGCTGTAGATCAGGGGGGATATACACCGAGGATAAAGCTACCGCTACAATGCATGTCTATGCTTCTAGCTGTAGATCAGGGGGGATATACACAGAGGATAAAGCTACCGCTACAATGCATGTCTATGCTTCTAGCTGTAGATCAGGGGGGATATACACAGAGGATAAAGCTACCGCTACAATGCATGTCTATGCTTCTAGCTGTAGATCAGGGGGGATATACACAGAGGATAAAGCTACCGCTACAATGCATGTCTATGCTTCTAGCTGTAGATCAGGGGGGATATACACCGAGGATAAAGCTACCGCTACAATGCATGTCTATGCTTCTAGCTGTAGATCAGGGGGGATATACACCGAGGATAAAGCTACCGCTACAATGCATGTCTATGCTTCTAGCTGTAGATCAGGGGGATATATACCGAGGATAAAGCTACCGCTACAATGCATGTCTATGCTTCTAGTTGTAGATCAGGGGGGATATACACAGAGGATAAAGCTACCGCTACAATGCATGTCTATGCTTCTAGCTGTAGGGGGGATATACACAGAGGATAAAGCTACCTTTACAATGATGTCTATGCTTCTAGCTGTAGATCAGGGGGGATATACATCCTAGTGTCAAAACACAGAGAGGTTGGAGAGGCTCTAACATTTATAAAACAGGAAATTAAACCAGCACTGTTCAGATCTCCCTCAGGGCGAATTCCTTATGCAACAAAGCAAACAGGGATTCTAGTTCCGGAATGAAGCCAGACTAGAACCAGTCTATCGATGAAGCTCGTGCATGGGAAAGTAGCTACACTAAAAATACAACCCAAATCCATTCTTCTCCTTGCTTTGACTCAAACCCACACAAAGCTATTAACTCAACAATAACATTTTCCCTCTCCCTGACAAAACACTTTGATGAGTCTGGGGAGAATGAATACAACATCACGATCAATTTGGATTATAGAGTTTGACGACTCTGCAGAACTCGACAGGTCAAATTCAAGTAGGGCTGCTATAGGCCAATCCAAATAACTATATTCACACACACACACACACACACACACACAACCCCTATGCTATACACGCGCTACCATCACACGTGAAGAATATCCATAGGACATCATATAGACTACGACATCTCCACTTAGCCTTCAAAAAGCAACGATTTAGGGGATATATCAGATAAATACATGCGCTTGATGCTTGGATGTTACATAACACCGATTAAGTCGTTTTTGGACGGGGATGCGCGGTTTCGTAACTAAAATGTGCAGAGCTGCATGTTCTAATCTTTGTGGACATGGACACACCTCCCCAACGGAAAAGGGGGCGTACTGCCTCAAAGCGCTCAGCAATAATGTAAGATTGAAATGATTACATGTAACTTTTCTTGCAATGTTTTTCAATAAACTAGTAAAGAATGGCGCAGTGGATCATCCCGGAATGAATGAAGTACATAAATATCGCGCAATTTGAAGGAAACTGCAAAAATCCTGAAACTTTGCATACAAAATTCACCCAATGTTGGACAAACCATCCAAATGTATAAAATCTGTTTACACAGACGGTTATTAAAACCAACTGTAATTGCATTGACCTTCGCGTAAATCCCCACATCACGCACGCGTGACGCGTCAGCTAGGATGTAACAAACGCTGAATATAAAAATGGCCCAAACTAATACAATATACTCCATCAAATTGTACCACTTCTAATCCACTCACCATTTCTGGATAAGGGTAGGGCGACTGTCATTCGTGACAGGAGCCCCAGTCTCTGCCAAGCCGATCTACAGAAAAACATTTCTGATCAAATCCAGGATCTAGTGTACAGTGCGTGTGGTGGTACAGGAGGCTTGCTGGATGACTGACTGAGGAGAGACCAGCTGTGAACACGCAACTACAGACTGCGCTCGTTAGAGTGAAGGCAGAGAATTCACCAAAGAGAGCAACCCGCCCCACAGCTCCCCCGCCTCTTTATAAACGTCATCCCCGACAGGTCAAAGGTTGACGTGGTTTTGGGGGAATAAACCAAATAAATATTTTGAACAACATGTTCCAGAGGTTCTATACGGATTTCAGTGAAATATTTCGGAGGGTTTGCGGTGGATTTTGTTATGCGTAAATGAGAATGACAGACCAGATCTCGTTCAGGCATAAATGATAGCCTGTTCAACTGGTATAGTACCGTGGAGATGGCAGAAATACAGGCGGATCTTTATCAAAGTACAGTTTGCATATTTTGGTATTATTCTTTTCTTTTTTCTACTATGTTATTGACTTTGTTTACTCCATGTGTAACTCTGTGTTGTTGTCTGTTCACACTGCTATGCTTTATCTTGGCCAGGTCGCAGTTGTAAATGAGAACTTGTTCTCAACTAGCCTACCTGGTTAAATAAAGGTGAAATAAGAAAAAAAAATATATTTCATATAATAACTTCTTATAATAACTCATTATTTCATATAATTACCATAGGGCCCTATTCGATAACAGGCTACATCTGAAAATTCCAAACAAAAACCAAGTGCCCATATTAACCGATGCGTAGTCTAATGGCCATTGTCACTATCAAAGTGCCTGTCGGATTCCCAGAGCATCTCATTCCCCCCTACTACTATGTATAAATGGATTAGGCGAGCCTCTCTCCTGCAGCTTGGAAGGACATGTACACTGGTCAGAAATATCAACGCAGCATGTAAAGTGTTGGTCCCATGTTTCACGAACTGAAATAAAATATCCCTGACATTTTTAGGAGTTTTTCTGTCTGTAGTAAAGCCCCTTTGTGGGGGAAAAAACTAATTCTGATTGGTACAGCCTGAGTCCCCAGAGGGTGGGCCTGGCTGCCAAGTGGGTGGGCCTATGCCCTCCAAGAACCACCCATGGCTACACCCCTGCCTAGTCGTGTGAAATCCAAACATTAGGGCCTAATTTATTTATTTAAATTGACTGATTTCCTGATATGAACTGTAAGTCAGTAAAATCTTAGAAATTGTTCCATGTTGCGTTTATACATTTTGTTCACTATACATCAGAGACTAGGTAGCGTCCCAAATGGCAGCCTTTCCCCTATTTAGTGCACTACTTTTGACCAGGGCCAATAGGGAATAGGGTGGCATTTGGTATTCCCTATAGAGTGCACTACTTTTGACCAGGGCCAATAGGGAATAGGGTGCCATTTGGTATTCCTTATAGAGTGCACTACTTTTGACCAGGACCCATAGGGAATAGGGTGCAATTTTGGGACAAAATCCAGAACAAACACCACGCAGCCATGGACAGGCAGGGCGCTAATGTGGGCCTACATCACAGGAGGTTGGTGGCACCTTAATTGGGGAGGACGAGCTTGTGGTGATGACTGGAGAGGGATTAGGGGAATGGTATCAAACACATGAGCTGTGTTCAAATACCCATATTAACATACTGTACACGACATACTTAATGAGAATATACTACATACTGTTACATACTATTAGTTCATTTTAGTATACTGTAAACAAACGGTATCCTTTCAGTTGAGCGTACTAGCTCTTTCGCCTGTCTACCGGAAGTTGATGCTGTTGCTATGCAACCTCTTGCTAGCTTTAACAAATTACTAGCTAGACATCATACCAATTCGGGTGTGTTTGTAAATTCACTCTGGCTATCTACTCAGATTTCAGAGCGCTCTCGTCTGAGTGCCAGAGCGCAGAATAACTGATGAATTTACGAGTGCAAAACACCCGTTGAATAAGGCCGGTGTCAGTAAACGTCGGCAAAAAAGCGTAATTCAATTGTTGCCAGCAGCACAGTTACAGTCACCAACACTCTGGATAACAGCCTAACCAGCTCTGCTAGGGAGAATAAAATGGTCACAGTGAGGTGTTCTCTCATATATACCTGGAAGTAACTAGCTAAATGCCCAGGGACTATGGGTGTAAATTATCTTCTGGCTAACCCCGGCACATTTACATGGATGTTGCATCACTGTCATATCTTTTGTTCAAATATTTTTTAAATTGAAAACACACAATAATGGTGTATAGGTATAAAAGACAAGTGTGCAATTCTCATCTAAACAGAAAAGAGCTGACAGGAACTACAAGCCCCAGAGTTCTGGGTACAAAACAAATAATACAAAACACCACATACAGAACAAGGACATGTAGAAAGAAAGAGGGTAGATGCCCCCCCCCCCCCCACTCGGGTGGCGGGGCCAGCACATGCTGCCTAAAGGCAGATTAAAATATTACAATTGAGAGTAACGTGTTAAAATGTAGAAATTCACAGCGCCGACTGGTCCGCCGACTGGTCCGCCGACTGGTCCGCCGACTGGTCCGCCGACTGGTCCGCCGACTGGTCCGCCGACTGGTCCGCCGACTGGTCCGCCGACTGGTCCGCCGACTGGTCCGCCGACTGGTCCGCCGACTGGTCCGCCGACTGGTCCGCCGACTGGTCCGCCGACTGGTCCGCCGACTGGTCCGCCGACTGGTCCAAGTGAGAGAGGAAAGGCTGCCAGATTCGATCAAATGTTGATCATTTATTGTTCAGAATAAATCTGATATCTAAGTGTACAGTGTTTGCCAGTTCGCTCCATAAGGAGCTTCCTTTCCCAAAACAACAAGACTGTAAGAGATGTGTTGTTTTGGGCTGAAATGAGACTGTAAAGAGATGAGTTGTTTTGGGCTGAAATGAGACTGTAAAGAGATGAGTTGTTTTAGGGGGGTTTGGTTATTCCGTTTAGGGAATCAGACACTCCCAGGATTATCAGAAGCGGGTCTGGGTCTATTGAGGTCTCCAGAACTTCAGAGAGGATCTTAAAAATTCCACACCAATAACCATACAGATTCATGTGAATTGTCCCCTATAAATACATAAATACACTTAGTCAAAACCACAGCTTCCGGTTTTTATTTAACTACGCAAATCGGTTAAGAAACAAATTATTTCTACAATGACGGCTAGGAACAGTGGGTTAACTGCCTTGTCCATGGGAACAGTGGGTTAACTGCCTTGTTCAGGGGAACAGTGGGTTAACTGCCTTGTTCAGGGGAACAGTGGGTTAACTGCCTTGTTCAGGGGAACAGTGGGTTAACTGCCTTGTTCAGGGGAACAGTGGGTTAACTGCCTTGTTCAGGGGAACAGTGGGTTAACTGCCTTGTTCAGGGGAACAGTGGGTTAACTGCCTTGTTCAGGGGAACAGTGGGTTAACTGCCTTGTTCAGGGGAACAGTGGGTTAACTGCCTTGTTCAGGGGAACAGTGGGTTAACTGCCTTGTTCAGGGGAACAGTGGGTTAACTGCCTTGTTCAGGGGAACAGTGGGTTAACTGCCTTGTTCAGGGGAACAGTGGGTTAACTGCCTTGTTCAGGGGCACAGTGGGTTAACTGCCTTGTTCAGGGGCACAGTGGGTTAACTGCCTTGTTCAGGGGCACAGTGGGTTAACTGCCTTGTTCAGGGGAACAGTGGGTTAACTGCCTTGTTCAGGGGAACAGTGGGTTAACTGCCTTGTTCAGGGGAACAGTGGGTTAACTGCCTTGTTCAGGGGCACAGTGGGTTAACTGCCTTGTTCAGGGGAACAGTGGGTTAACTGCCTTGTTCAGGGGCAGAGCAACAGATTTTTACCTTGTCATTTGATTTGATCTAGCAACCTTCTGGTTACTGGCCCAATGCTATAACCACTAGGCTACCTGCCAACAATGTAAAAATCTGTCATTCTGCCCCTGAACAAGGCAGTTAACCCACTGTTCCTAGGCCATCATTGTAAATAAGAATTTGGTCTTAACTGACTTGCCTAGTTAAATAAAGGTAAAAATAATAATAAAAAAACACCTCCTCCGTGTTGTCCCACTATAGCTCCTCCCACTATAGCTCCTCCCACCGTAGCTCCTCCCACTATAGCTCCTCCGTGTTGCCCCACTATAGCTCCTCCCACCTTAGCTCCTCCCACTATAGCTCCTCCGTGTTGTCCCACTATAGCTCCTCCCACCGTAGCTCCTCCCACTATAGCTCCTCCGTGTTGCCCCACTATAGCTCCTCCCACCTTAGCTCCTCCCACTATAGCTCCTCCGTGTTGTCCCACTATAGCTCCTCCCACCGTAGCTCCTCCCACTATAGCTCCTCCGTGTTGCCCCACTATAGCTCCTCCCACCTTAGCTCCTCCCACTATAGCTCCTCCCATCTTATCTTAGCTCCTCCCACTATAGCTCCTCCCACCTTAGCTCCTCCCACTATAGCTCCTCCGTGTTGTCCCACTATAGCTCCTCCCACCTTAGCTCCTCCCACTATAGCTCCTCCGTGTTGTCCCACTATAGCTCCTCCCACCTTAGCTCCTCCCACTATAGCTCCTCCGTGTTGTCCCACTAGAGCTCCTCCCACTATAGCTCCTCCCACTATAGCTCCTCTCATGATAGCTCCTCCCACAATAACTCCTCCCACTAAGGCTCCTTCCTCTATAGCTCCTCCCACTACAGCTCCTCCCACCTTAGCTCCTCCCACTATAGCTCCTCCGTGTTGTCCCACTATAGCTCCTCCCACCTTAGCTCCTCCCACTATAGCTCCTCCGTGTTGTCCCACTAGAGCTCCTCCCACTATAGCTCCTCCCACTATAGCTCCTCTCATGATAGCTCCTCCCACAATAACTCCTCCCACTAAGGCTCCTTCCTCTATAGCTCCTCCCACTATAGCTCCTCCGTTTTGTCCCACTATAGCTCCTCCCACTATAGCCCCTCCAACTATAGCTCCTCCCACTATATTTTATACTCCTTAACATCAAAACACAAACAAAGAGTTGATCTTCTGTCACTGATCTAACCATGGGGTGAGGTTCCTGTTTAAAGCTAGCTCTGCCACCCTCTAGGACGTCACACCCTGATCTGTTTCACCTGTCACACCCTGATCTGTTTCACCCCTCCAGGTGTCGCTTATTATCCCCTGTGTTTCCTGTCTCTCTGTGCCAGTTTCGTCTTGTATAACTTTCAAGTCAACCAGTGTATTTTCCCGTACTCCTGCTTCTATTCTCTTTTGCTAGTCCTCCCGGTTTTTGACCCTTGCCTGTTTTCTGGACTCCGTAACTGCCTGCCCTGCCCTCGAGCCTGCCTGACCATTCTGCCTGCCCTGCCCTCGAGCCTGCCTGACCATTCTGCCTGCCCTGCCCTCGAGCCTGCCTTCCCATTCTGCCTGCCTGACCATTCTGCCTGCCCTGCCCTCGAGCCTGCCTGACCATTCTGCCTGCCCTGCCCTCGAGCCTGCCTGCCCTGCCCTCGAGCCTGCCTTCCCATTCTGCCTGCCTGACCATTCTGCCTGCCCTGCCCTCGAGCCTGCCTGACCATTCTGCCTGCCCTGCCCTCGAGCCTGTCTGCTCATTCTGCCTGCCCTGCCCTCGAGCCTGCCTGCCCTGACCTCGAGCCTGCCTACCCATTCTGCCTGCCCTGACCTCGAGCCTGCCTGCTCATTCTGCCTGCCCTGACCTCGAGCCTGCCTGCCCTGCCCTCGAGCCTGCCTGCCCTGACCTCGAGCCTGCCTTCCCATTCTGCCTGCCCTGACCTCGAGCCTGCCTTCCAATTCTGCCTGCCCTGACCTCGAGCCTGCCTTCCCATTCTGCCTGCCCTGACCTCGAGCCTGCCTTCCCATTCCGCCTGCCCTGACCTCGAGCCTGCCCTCCCATTCTGCCTGCCCTGACCTCAAGCCCCTCCATTCTGCCTGCCTGACCATTCTGCCTGCCCTAACCTCGAGCTTGCCTGACCATTCTGCCTGCCCTGACCTCGTGCCTGCCTGACCATTCTGCCTGCCTTTCCATTCTGCCCTCCCATTCTGCCTGCCCCCCATTCTGCCTGCCTGACCATTCTGCCTGCCCTAACCTTGAGCCTGCCTGACCATTCTGCCTGCCTTCCCATTCTGCCTTCCCATTCTGCCTGCCCCCCATTCTGCCTGTCCCCCATTCTACCTGCCTTCCCATTCTGCCTGCCTGACCATTCTGCCTGCCTGACCATTCTGCCTGCCATTCTGTACCTCCTGGACTCTGAACTGATTTTGACCTTTTGCCTGTCCCTTTTGGATTGTTTAATAAATATCAAGACTCAAACCATCTGCCTCCCGTGTCTGGGTCTGGGTCTGCCTCCTGTGTCTGGGTCTGCCTCCCGTGTCTGGGTCTGTGTCTGGGTCTGGGTCTGCCTCCCGTGTCTGGGTCTGGGTCTGTGTCTGTGTCTGGGTCTGCCTCCCGTATCTGGGTCTGTGTCTGTGTCTGGGTCTGGGTCTGTGTCTGTGTCTGTGTCTGTGTCTGTGTCTGGGTCTGCCTCCCGTGTCTGGGTCTGTGTCTGGGTCTGCCTCCCGTGTCTGGGTCTGGGTCTGCCTCCCGTGTCTGGGTCTGTGTCTGGGTCTGCCTCCCGCGTCTGGGTCTGGGTCTGCCTCCCGTGTCTGGGTCTGGGTCTGGGTCTGCCTCCCGTGTCTGGGTCTGGGTCTGCCTCCCGTGTCTGGGTCTGGGTCTGGGTCTGTGTCTGGGTCTGGGTCTGCCTCCTGGGTCTGTGTCTGGGTCCGGGTCTGGGTCTCGCCTTCTGCCCTTATGATGTCACACCAATCAAGTAATGTGATTTTGATCATGTGGTTTCTCTGTAAGGGCTTAGTAACAATATCTTAGATTTTCTCTTGTCAAACCAAGAAATAAACACGTCAGGATCAAGATGTCCCAGTTTATATGATGTCCCGTTCTTTCCCGAATTCACACATCTGTGGGCCAAGGATCAGCATGTGCAAGACACCTCTTCCTCCTCCTTCTTCTTCTGTGGATTTTATATGGCGTTTGGCAACCAACTTTTAAGGTGCATTACTGCCACCTACTGGACTGTGGACCAGAGACAGTGAAGGTCTAAATGCTACCCAATAATCTGGTCTCCCTTAACTAAGGAAACTAAATACATAATTAAATACTACTTCCCTGAAGATTTCCCCAGAAGTTCACTTAATCCTGGCTCTTCAAGCCCATTAATCCTCAAATCTAATAATGTGCTCCCTTTCTCTCACATATTTCTGGCACTGAAATAGAACGTGTTCCACTGTCTCCATCTCCTACTGACACTGATCACACCTCCCACTCTCAGCCTTGTGTGTCCCAGTCACAGCCTTGTGTTTCCCAGTCTCAGCCTTGTGTGTTCCAGTCTCAGCCTTGTGTGTTCCAGTCTCAACCTTGTGACTACACTTTCTTCCCTTCTCTCTCCCTGCCCACCACCCGTTCCTGGATCTTATACAGGGGTCTTCCCTTCTCTCTCCCTGTTCCTGGATCTTATACAGGGGTCTTCCCTTCTCTCTCCCTGTTCCTGGATCTTATACAGGGGTCTTCCCTTCTCTCTCACTGTTCCTGGATCTTATACAGGGGTCTTCCCTTCTCTCTCCCTGTTCCTGGATCTTATACAGGGGTCTTCCCTTCTCTCTCCCTGTTCCTGGATCTTATACAGGGGTCTTCCCTTCTCTCTCCCTGTTCCTGGATCTTATACAGGGGTTCTTCCCTTCTGTTCCTGGATCTTATACAGGGGTTTTCCCTTCTCTCTCACTGTTCCTGGATCTTATACAGGGGTCTTCCCTTCTCTCTCCCTGTTCCTGGATCTTATACAGGGGTTCTTCCCTTCTGTTCCTGGATCTTATACAGGGGTCTTCTCTTCTCTCTCACTGTTCCTGGATCTTATACAGGGGTTTTCCCTTTCTCTCCCTGTTCCTGGATCTTATACAGGGGTTCTTCCCTTCTGTTCCTGGATCTTTTACAGGGGTCTTCTCTTCTCTCTCACTGTTCCTGGATCTTATACAGGGGTCTTCCCTTCTCTCCCTGTTCCTGGATCTTATACAGGGGTCTTCTCTTCTCTCCCTGTTCCTGGATCTTATACAGGGGTCTTCCCTTTCTCTCCCTGTTCCTGGATCTTATACAGGGGTTCTTCCCTTCTGTTCCTGGATCTTTTACAGGGGTCTTCTCTTCTCTCTCACTGTTCCTGGATCTTATACAGGGGTCTTCCCTTCTCTCCCTGTTCCTGGATCTTATACAGGGGTCTTCTCTTCTCTCCCTGTTCCTGGATCTTATACAGGGGTCTTCCCTTTCTCTCCCTGTTCCTGGATCTTATACAGGGGTCTTCCCTTTCTCTCCCTGTTCCTGGATCTTATACAGGGGTCTTCCCTTTCTCTCTCCCTGTTCCTGGATCTTATACAGGGGTCTTCTCTTCTCTCCCTGTTCCTGGATCTTATACAGGGGTCTTCCCTTCTCTCCCTGTTCCTGGATCTTATACAGGGGTCTTCCCTTTCTCTCTCCCTGTTCCTGGATCTTATACAGGGGTCTTCCCTTCTCTCCCTGTTCCTGGATCTTATACAGGGGTCTTCCTTTCTCTCTCCCTGTTCCACAACTCTGACCATTTGTTTTTAACCACTGTTATTATTAACCCCCTGGATTCTGCTTTACTGATGGACAATTCCATCTCAACATTAGGATGTTTAAGAGCCTGCTTGGCAATAATATCCTCTTCCTCTTTCCCCTCTACTCCCACATGAGCTGGTACCCAGAGGAACATCACAAACACCCCCGTCTGTTTCACCCTGTACAAACACTGTAAGACCTCGTACAATACATCCTGTCTGCTCTGAGACACACATGAATTTAAAGTCATCAGTGCTGCACATGAGTCAGAGCAGATGACTTGCACAAGGCACCTTATCAGACTTAACATATGGACCCATGACATCACACATCCCTTTTGTAGCCTATTAGATTTGTGGAATTTGTCGGGTTTTTTCATGTGGAATTCTGTAGTTTTTAAATGACACCCTTGTCATGCTACCATCATGCTATGGTATTTCAATAATCCCAGGATGGTTGTTGTCTGTTTTGGTTGGTGCCACTTGTAAATAATTATATTTGAACTATTCTGTTCTTGCCAGGGATATTACATTGACCAGCCCTCTTTCAATTGATTCAAAACATGAATCCTTTCCTCCCTTCTCCCCCTCTCCTCCCTTCTCCCCCTCTCCTCCCTTCTCCTCCCTTCTCCCCCTCCTCCTCCCTTCTCCCTTCTCCCCCTCTCCTCCCTTCTCCCCCTCTCCTCCCTTCTCCCCCTCTCCTCCCTTCTCCTCCCTTCTCCCCCTCCTCCTCCCTTCTCCCTTCTCCCCCTCCTCCTCCTCCCTTCTCCCCCTCTCCTCCCCCTCTCCTCCCTTCTCCCCCTCTCCTCCCCCTCTCCTCCCTTCTCCCCCTCTCCTCCCTTCTCCCCCTCTCCTCCCCCTCTCCCCCTCTCCTCCCTTCTCCCCTCCCTTCTCCTCCTTTCTCCCCCTCTCCTCCCCCCTCTCCTCCCTTCTCCCCCTCTCCTCCCTTCTCCCCCTCTCCCCCTCTCCTCCCTTCTCCCCTCCCCTCCCTTCTCCTCCCTTCTCCCCCTCTCCTCCCTTCTCCCCCTCTCCTCCCTTCTCCTCCCTTCTCCCCCTCCTCCTCCCTTCTCCCCCTCTCCTCCCTTCTCCTCCCTTCTCCCCCTCCTCCTCCCTTCTCCCCCTCTCCTCTCCTCCCACTGTCCTCACTTCCTCTCCCCCTTCCATTCCCCTCTCCTCCTCCTCTCCTCCCCAGAGTCCCCATTGATCTGACAAGGATGGATTGGTGAGAGTCAAAGCAATCCTAACCTAGCTTCCACTTATCCAGCCACAGGTCAGTGATTATTGACCAGTATTAGAACAGAACAGGGCATGATTATCTGCTGGTCCCAGATCTGTTTGACTGTCTTGTCAAATCCTACATGACAATGACCATAGGAGTTGGCAAGACAGCACACAAACAGATCTGGGACCAGGCTACAGTGCTGCTGCTACTTCTGCTGCTACTGGTCCCTCCTCTTCCCTTCCCTCAGACTCTATGTCCCTATCATCAAGAAGAGAGGAAGGAAAGGAGGAAGGATGCTTACAGTATTAGAATGGGTCCCTCCTCTTCCCTCAGACTCTATGTCCCTATCATCAAGAAGAGAGGAAGGAAAGGAGGAAGGATGCATAACGTATTAGAATGGGTCCTGAGCTGCAGGTCCCTCCTCTTCCCTTCCCTCAGGCTCCATGTCCTTATCATCAAGGAGAGAGGAAGGAAAGGAGGAAGGATGCATAACGTATTAGAATGGGTCCTGAGCTGCAGGTCCCTCCTCTTCCCTTCCCTCAGGCTTCATGTCCCTATCATCAAGGAGAGAGGAAGGAAAGGAGGAAGGATGCATAACGTATAGACTGGGTCCTGAGCTGCTGGTCCCTCCTCTTCCCTTCCCTCAGGCTCCATGTCCCTATCATCAAGGAGAGAGGAAGGAAAGGAGGAAGGATGCATAACGTATAGAATGGGTCCTGAGCTGCTGGTCCCTCCTCTTCCCTTCCCTCAGGCTCCATGTCCCTATCATCAAGGAGAGAGGAAGGAGAGGAGGAAGAATGCACACCGTATTAGAATGGGTCCCTCCTCTTCCCTGAGGCTCTGAATACGGCAGAGCACCACGTCCAACAGCAGACATTTAGACAGGAATGTCATCTCCTTCTCAACAGAGCATGACAAACAGGAACATCTCATTCCTGGAAATGAACATTTTGCAATCTTTTTATTTATTTTATTCAGTTAAGAACACATTTTTTATTTACAATGACGGCCTACCGGAAGGCAAAAGTCCTCCTGCGGGGACGGGGGCTGGGATTAAAATTATAAATATAGGACAAAACACACATCACGACAAGAGAGACACCACAACATTACATAAAGAGAGACACCACAACATTACATAAAGAGAGACACCACAACATTACATAAAGAGAGACACCACAACATTACAAAAAGAGAGACACCACAACATTACATAAAGAGAGACACCACAACATTACATAAAGAGAGACACCACAACATTACATAAAGAGAGACACCACAACATTACATAAAGAGAGACACCACAACATTACATAAAGAGAGACACCACAACATTACATAAAGAGAGACACCACAACATTACATAAAGAGAGACACCACAACATTACATAAAGAGAGACACCACAACATTACAAAAAGAGAGACACCACAACATTACATAAAGAGAGACACCACAACATTACATAAAGAGAGACACCACAACATTACATAAAGAGAGACACCACAACATTACATAAAGAGAGACACCACAACATTACATAAAGAGAGACACCACAACATTACATAAAGAGAGACACCACAACATTACATAAAGAGAGACACCACAACATTACATAAAGAGAGACACCACAACATTACAAAAAGAGAGACACCACAACATTACATAAAGAGAGACACCACAACATTACATAAAGAGAGACACCACAACATTACATAAAGAGAGACACCACAACATTACATAAAGAGAGACACCACAACATTACATAAAGAGAGACACCACAACATTACATAAAGAGAGACACCACAACATTACATAAAGAGAGACACCACAACATTACATAAAGAGAGACACCACAACATTACATAAAGAGAGACCTAAGACAACAACATAGCATGGCAGCAACACATGAATACACAGCATGGTAGCATCACAACATGACAACAACATGGTAGCAACACAACATGGCAACAATATGGTAGCAACACCACATGGCAACAACATGGTAGCAACATGACAACAACATGACAACAACATGACAACATGGTAACAACACAGCATGACAACAACATGGTAGCAACACAACATGACAACAACATGACAACAACATGGTAGCAACACAACATGACAACAGCATGGTAGCAACACAACATGACAACAACATGGTAGCAACACAACATGGCAACAATATGGTAGCAACACCACATGGCAACAAGGTAGCAACATGACAACAACATGACAACATGACAACGACATGACAACATGGTAGCAACACAGCATGACAACAACATGGTAGCAACACAACATGGCAACAACATGGTAGCAACACAACATGACAACAACACAACATGGCAACAACATGGCAACAACACCACATGGCAACAACATGGTAGCAACACAACATGATAACAACATGGTAGCAACACAACATGACAACAACATGGTAGCAGCATGACAACAACATGGTTGCAACAACATGACAACAACATGGTAGCAGCATGACAACATGGTAGCAACAACATGAGAACAACATGGTAGCAGAATGACAACAACATGGTAGCAACAACATGACAACAACATGGTAGCAACACAAAATTACAGCAGCATGGTAGCAACACAACATGACAACAACATGGTAGCAACACAACATGACAACAACATGGTAGCAACACAACATGACAACAACATGGTAGCAACACAAAACATGACAACAACATGGTAGCAACACAACATGACAACAACATGGTAGCAACACAACAACAACATGGTAGCAACACAAAACATGACAACAACATAGTAGCAACACAACATGACAACAACATGGTAGCAACACAACATGACAACAACATGGTAGCAACACAAAACATGGTACAAATATTATTATTATTATTGGGCACAGAAACCAACACAAAGGGCAAGAAGGTAGAGACAACAATACATCACGCGAAGCAGCCACAACTGTCACTAAGAGTGTCTGTGATCGAGTCTTTGAATGAAGAGATGTGGAGATAAAACGGTCCAGAGTCAGAGGATAACGTCCAGGACTGTGTTTGTGTGTCGATCATCAAACGATATGCTGACTGTGTATATGTCTGTGTTTATGTCTGTGTATGCTGTCTGTGTATATGTCTGTGTATGCTGAGGGTAAACTCACTAAGACCATACTGATTGTAGTGAGGCATAGTGATTGTATCGACCATAGTGAGGCATAGTGATTGTATCGACCATAGTGAGGCATAGTGATTGTAGTGAGGCATAGTGATTGTAGTGAGACATAGTGATTGTATCGACCATAGTGAGGCATAGTGATTGTATCGACCATAGTGAGACATAGTGATTGTATCGACCATAGTGAGGCATAGTGATTGTATCGACCATGACCATAGTGAGGCATAGTGATTGTATCGACCATAGTGAGGCATAGTGGTTGTATCGACCATAGTGAGGCATAGTGATTGTATCGACCATGACCATAGTGAGGCATAGTGATTGTATCGACCATAGTGAGGCATAGTGGTTGTATCGACCATAGTGAGACATAGTGATTGTATCGACCATAGTGAGGCATAGTGATTGTATCGACCATAGTGAGGCATAGTGGTTGTATCGACCATAGTGAGGCATAGTGATTGTATCGACCATAGTGAGGCATAGTGGTTGTATCGACCATAGTGAGGCATAGTGATTGTATCGACCATAATTAGACATAGTGATTGTATCGACCATAGTGAGGCATAGTGATTGTATCGACCATGACCATAGTGAGGCATAGTGATTGTATCGACCATAGTGAGGCATAGTGGTTGTATCGACCATAGTGAGACATAGTGATTGTATCGACCATAGTGAGGCATAGTGATTGTATCGACCATAGTGAGGCATAGTGATTGTATCGACCATAGTGAGGCATAGTGATTGTAGTGAGGCATAGTGATTGTATCGACCATAGTGAGGCATAGTGATTGTATCGACCATAGTGAGGCATAGTGATTGTATCGACCATAGTGAGGCATAGTGATTGTATCGACCATAGTGAGGCATAGTGATTGTATCGACCATAGTGAGACATAGTGATTTTAGGTTATATAAGTGTTACCATCTATAGGTTATATAACAGTGTTACCAACTATAGGTTATATAACAGTGTTACCAACAGTAGTCAATATAGGATCTTCATCTAGAATCTGGTTCCTTCCTGAGTTCCCCCTTGCTTGCCTGTCACCCTAGACCTGACAGGAAGTTCCTCCTTGCTTGCCTGTCACCCTAGACGTGACAGGAAGTTCCTGACAGGAAGCTCCTCCTAGCTTGCCTGTCACCCTAGACGTGACAGGAAGTTCCTGACAGGAAGTTCCTCCTTGCTTGCCTGTCACCCTAGACGTGACAGGAAGTTCCTGACAGGAAGCTCCTCCTTGCTTGCCTGTCACCCTAGACGTGGTATCAATGAAATAAACTCCGACTCCAACTGATTTGAAATAGAGGTCATTATTTTGCGTTTGTAAAAAGAGCTATAACAATGGAGGTCGGTTTATAAAACACAGATATAATGCAGATCTAGGATCAGATTTAACTCACCCCAAATGAACCATTATGAGTCAAGTCGATGGTAATGAGTTGACACGGGACCTGATCCTAGATAAGCCGTCCTACTCTGAGACGCTTTATCAACTCCCTGACCTGTGACCAGTGCTTAAAGGCAACCAGGAGGCACCTTCCACTTGTTCTGATTCAGTCAGTTCAGGAAGTCTGTGAAAGGAGAGAGAAAACCGAGAAGGACCTCTCTGTCAGCTAACCGATGAATGTTGCACCATACTGTCGTGCCACACACACACACACACACACACAGCTGTTGGTGGCATGTGTGTTGTCTGCTGCACTGAGCAGAAGAAGGGTCATGTGCCACCTCAGTCACACACACCATTCTCAACCACCCACACTCCTGCACCAGACTCCTGCATGACCAGCACACTACTCCTCCCGTGTAGTCCCTCTACCACAGTAACCATGGAAAAGGGAGTGTATCGGTTGTGAAGTGTAACCTTTTCACAGTTGATATCCCGGGGCAGCGATTGTCTCCTTCTCAACCAGAGATCAAGAAACATATCGAACGTGTTCTAGTCCTGCTCTGCTGTAGTAAATAGTTAGTAAACTAACTTCAAAATGAACACTGAAAACTATTACAGACCTGCATTAGATCCCTGTGAAAAACCAGACAAACTGCCAATGGGATGAACAATATAAAAACACAATTCAGTTCAAAGAGTAGTACTATTGATTACAACTTTGAAGAACATTGATTATTTTATTGAATATGGAAAACATTTACACACATCATAAATGGAAATGTACAGTCATATCTTTCCTGCTATACAATGACCATAACGCAAAGATGGACAGATCGAGACACATAAAAGACGACCCACTGCACAAGCTTCAGACAGTTACATTATGCGGTACTTCCAGAGGAGTGTATCCAAGAGTCTCCACTGTTTTTGGGTCATTCCACAAAATGAGGGCCTTTTACGTTCCCTTTGATATTTTAGATATAAATTGAGCACCAATATTGAATTTTAAAAAGCCTGTCATATTAAATTTAGTGCCATTTAATATAGACCACATGGAGAATTCAATAAATCTGATTTAATAGAAATAGACTTCGGCATTTTGAAATGTCCCTCCGTGCACCCTCTCCGACTTCTAAGAAGATTAAACCCCCTTCATCCCAACATTTCTCCATCATTGTAAAGCCCTAGTTATTTTATTGTGATTAGTGATCCAGTCCCTCAGTTTTAAGGTCAACCCTGGTAAGTGATTTGAACTCTCATTTTAAATCACAGTGAAAATATTCCCATTTTAAATATTTATTCCCAAAGAAACATTGAACATCTAGTGGTCAAATCATAATGTCAAAACAGGTGAGCTGGTTCTATTCTTTCTGGCCATTTTCTGGTGTTTTGTGGAGTAAAACTGAGCGGGTCGAGCGTCAACAAGTCAACCCTGTTACCAACAGACAGACAGTCTAAAAATGTTTTAACAGTTAAAATGTTTTGGGAAGCCTGTTGCACAGTAACGAGCTTCCATTCCCCCTGTCACAAGGGGATTCATGGCTGATTTAAGATGACATCGTCAACCCCGGTTACGGTCAACCCCGGTTACGGTCAACCCCGGTTACGGTCAACCCCACCCCGTTACGGTCAACCCCGGTTACGGTCAACCCACCCCGTTACGGTCAACCCGATTAGGGTCAACCCCACCCCGTTACGGTCAACCCCGGTTACGGTCAACCCCGGTTACGGTCAACCCTGATTAGGGTCAACCCCACCCCGTTACGGTCAACCCCGGGCACGGTCAACCCCGGTTAGGGTCAACACCGGTTAGGGTCAACCCCACCCCGTTACGGTCAACCCCATTACGGTCAACCCCGTTACATTATTTGGCACTTGCTATAGTAATTTCCGTCTTTAACCTGTTGCGATGGGGAAACTTAATGAAGTTCAACATGTCCTCTTTATGACAGAATGTTGCGATGGGGAAACTTAATGAAGTTCAACATGTCCTCTTTATGACAGAATGTTGCGATGGGGAAACTTAATGAAGTTCAACATGTCCTCTTTATGACAGAATGTTGCGATGGGGAAACTTAATGAAGTTCAACATGTCCTCTTTATGACAGAATGTTGAGATGGGGAAACTTAATGAAGTTCAACATGTCCTCTTTATGACAGAATGTTGCGATGGGGGAAACTTAATGAAGTTCAACATGTCCTCTTTATGACAGAATGTTGAGATGGGGAAACTTAATGAAGTTCAACATGTCCTCTTTATGATAGAATGTTGCGATGGGGAAACTTAATGAAGTTCAACATGTCCTCTTTATGACAGAATGTTGCGATGGGGAAACCTAATGAAGTTCAACATGTCCTCTTTATGATGGGGAAACTTAATGAAGTTCAACATGTCCTCTTTATGACAGAATGTTGAGATGAGGTGAAGTCAAAACGTTTTCAAAAGGCACCGAATTAGTAGAACGACCCTTTGGTTACAACAGATCTGAGAGCAGGTTATAGAAGGAGACAACAGATCTGAGAGCAGGCTATAGAAGGAGACAACAGATCTGAGAGCAGGCTATAGAAGGAGACAACAGATCTGAGAGCAGGCTATAGAAGGAGACAACAGATCTGAGAGCAGGCTATAGAAGGAGACAACAGATATGAGAGCAGGCTATAGAAGGAGACAACAGATCTGAGAGCAGGCTATAGAAGGAAACAACAGATCTGAGAGCAGGCTATAGAAGGAGACAACAGATCTGAGGGCAGGCTATAGAAGGAGACAACAGATCTGAGAGCAGGCTATAGAAGGAGACAACAGATCTGAGAGCAGGCTATAGAAGGAGACAACAGATATGAGAGCAGGCTATAGAAGGAGACAACAGATATGAGAGCAGGCTATAGAAGGAGACAACAGATCTGAGAGCAGGCTATAGAAGGAGACAACAGATCTGAGAGCAGGCAATAGATCAGTGGAGGCTGCTGAGGGGAGGACGGCTCATAATAATGGCTGGAATGGAGTGAATGGAATGGGATCGAGCACGTGTTTGATACCATTCCATTCCAGCCATTATTATGAGCCGTCCTCCCCTCACCAGCCTCCACTGATATAGATGCTTGATCAGAGAGGACTTCTCCCTTCCTTCCTTCCTTCCTTCAGGTATATGTCCAGAAGGCTTTCTCTGAGTTCTTGGTGGGCACCCTAAATTCCCCTGTTCCCACTCCCCCTCCCTCCATCCCTCTTCTCACCCTGCCTCTCTCAACAGGTGCATGTCCAGAAGTCTTTCTGAGGGTTCTTCTTGGCTGGCAGTCTGAAAGAAGATGTCCCTGTATAGGACCCACAATAGGACCCAGACACTCCTGTGTTGTTGAGAACCGGGGGAGGAGGTCTGGTCTGTCTCTTCAGCCTGGAGGCCAGGGCCATGAACACATCCTCCACGCTGTCCTGATGCCCCCCTCCTGGTTCTCCTCCTCCTCCTCCTCCTCCAGGGAGGCTTTTAGCAGACGTTTCAAACAGAATCATCCCGTGTGCAACTGCAAACTTCTGGGCCTGATCCCGTGTCACCTGACCTTCGACCTTGATGGAGCCGGGGTCACAGCTGCAGGTGTCACGGAGGTCGCTCTTGTTGCCCACGAGGAACCTGCAGAGGGGGAGACATATGGAGAGTTTAAAACATTACAGGTTCCAACCGAAAAGGCAATGTTGGCCACTACAGAGTATTCAAAACCATGTGTTTACTGTGTGTTGTTATTGTGTGTTGGTTGAGGTGTGTGTAACACAGCTGCCCAATGCTGACACGATGCAGCTTTTCTGAATCTGATCCTGGCGATAGAGCTAGTTCCTCTGGGCCTCCACGTGGAACTGATCAGGTGTAAACGGGGCCATTTAACAAAAAAGGACAAATGGAAATTGGCTTCTAATAGGACTGACTAACCTGGTTATCTCCTGTCCCAGTGAGTACCTTCTACACTCCTCTATCCAGGTTGTGTGTATATATAACTAACCTGGTTATCTCCTGTCCCAGTGAGTACCTTCTACACTCCTCTATCCAGGCTGGCAGGCCTCTGAAGCTGTCTGGTCTGGTGACGTCGTAGATGAAGAGAACAGCATGAACGTTCCGATAGTACTGCTGGACCATCGACTTCCTGAAACGCTCCTGGCCCGCCGTGTCCCATAGCTGGAGCTGGAGGGAGAGAGATGGTTGGGGGGGGTGAAACTATTCTACATGTGAGAGAAGGGGTTTTAGAGATGGAGGAGCGGGAGTAGAGAGGGTGAGGGAGAGAGATGGTTGGGGGGGTGAAACTATTCTACATGTGAGAGAAGGGGTTTTAGAGATGGAGGAGCGGGAGTAGAGAGGGAGAGGGAGAGAGATGGTTGGGGGGGGTGAAAGGGCGGCTGTATAAACTCTCTCACACAGTCAGCAGATGATGTTATTTCCCATCAACATATCGACTCACCAGATAGAAGACCAACGTCAATATAACGATTCCTCCTCCACTTCTCTCATGATAACTCCAATCAGAAGGTAACCCTGTCTCATAGTAACCTCCGGGCTCTACCTATGATGATAACTCCAATCAGAAGGTCAACCCTGTCTCATAGTAACCTCCAGGCTCTAAAGGGCTCTACCTATGATGGAAACGGAGCGTAGTTTGCATCGAGTTCTACATACTTTTGTCCAGATGCGTTTTGGACCGTATACAACGCTCTGCCCCTCCGTTTCCCAAGGCCGTCTAGAGCCCTAAAGGCAGTGGAGATTAAATACATGGACCGTATACAACGCTCTGCCCCTCCGTTTCCATAGGCCGTCTAGAGCCCTAAAGGCAGTGGAGATTAAATACATGGACCGTATACAACGCTCTGCCCCTCCGTTTCCCAAGGCCGTCTAGAGCCCTAAAGGCAGTGGAGATTAAATACATGGACCGTATACAACGCTCTGCCCCTCCGTTTCCGTAGGCCGTCTAGAGCCCATAAGGCAGTGGAGATTAAATACATGGACCGTATACGACGCTCTGCCCCTCCGTTTCCGTAGGCCGTCTAGAGCCCATAAGGCAGTGGAGATTAAATACATGGACCGTATACGACGCTCTGCCCCTCCGTTTCTGTAGGCCGTCTAGAGCCCATAAGGCAGTGGAGATTAAATACATGGACCGTATACGACGCTCTGCCCCTCCGTTTCCGTAGGCCGTCTAGAGCCCATAAGGCAGTGGAGATTAAATACATGGACCGTATACAACGCTCTGCCCCTCCGTTTCCGTAGGCCGTCTAGAGCCCATAAGGCAGTGGAGATTAAATACATGGACCGTATACGACGCTCTGCCCCTCCGTTTCCGTAGGCCGTCTAGAGCCCTAAAGGCAGTGGAGATTAAATACATGGACCGTATACAACGCTCTGCCCCTCCGTTTCCCAAGGCCGTCTAGAGCCCTAAAGGCAGTGGAGATTAAATACATGGACCGTATACAACGCTCTGCCCCTCCGTTTCCCAAGGCCGTCTAGAGCCCTAAAGGCAGTGGAGATTAAATACATGGACCGTATACAACGCTCTGCCCCTCCGTTTCCCAAGGCCGTCTAGAGCCCTAAAGGCAGTGGAGATTAAATACATGGAGGACTTTTGGCCCCTAAACGAGATATGTGTTTTGAAGCAGTCTGAGGTCAGAGGTCAGAGAACCAGAACACAAAGGACAAAAGGCAGAAATACATTATGTCACATACTTGCAGGTGAGTCATGCTTGATTTCATTTGTCCTGGCACAATGGAACCAATTGGATAGTCCCCAAAGTGAAAACACTATACCATGCAGGCAACCTAAAACATCTAGTATTTGTAATATTTTAAACAAGTATTCTGCCCCATGTCTGGCCTCCCCTCTCTCTCTTTAAAACCCAGATACAAAACAACGTCTTGTTAATCACCATGCTTCCTCTATCACGTGGTCTGCCCTGCTCTGATAAAGAGAGCATTGGGTTGGCCAATATCCTCTTTTCATGTCTGTGTTTCCGTAAACACACAGAAATCACATTATTTAGCCCATCACGGATGTTACAATACTTTTCACGACATTAAATAACCCTACTAATGTAGGGCCAATAACCCTACACCGGCCAAACCCGGACGACGCTGGGCCAACTGTGCGCTGCCCTACGGGACTCCCGATCACCGCCGGTTGTGATAAAGCCTTTGTCATGTGTGTCATGACCATATAAAAGCATCGCACATGTGGTTTGTTCTGCTGTATGAGAACCGGGGGAGGTACATATGCATGTATGGAACTCTGAAACACACTAGTTTCAAGTTAACAAGACATTCATTGTATTCATACTTATTTAACCGTCACTGTTGATCCAAGAGGCCAAACAACACAAAACACTATTGTGTCAGTCCTTTCAACTGAGCCTTTAATGACACTTGGATATCCTACACTGGTTTAGGTCAAAAGCTAAACATGACATTTTGTTTTAACACACAGTAGTCATGTTTGTTAGTCCTGTACAAATAAAACGACATTTCAAAAGGAACTTAACTAAGATTGACAGACCAAAGCTGATACCACAGACCGCTTGCTGTTCATGCGCAATAGTAGGCGCAGATTCAGCTGCAAACACAAATGTTTAACGAGTAACGCCTACAAAGTGCAAATATCTATTTTTAAAAATGCCCATACTACGAGGCAATGAGAGTGCCGTCTGAGAGAACTCAACACCACCTTCTCAAAATGTGTGAGCATAAAAATGATAAGGCACATTTTCTTGTTTACGCAGTGATTCTCTGGTGCATTAAATTGTGTAATGCACCAATTAATTACGACCCAACTCGTTCATAATATTTGGAAATAACGGTTTAAACTTTATACTTCTCTTACCTTGATTTTCTCGCCTTCGACCTCGACCAATCTCTCACGGAAATCGACACCGATGGTGGCTTCGGTTCGGTCGAGGAACTCACCGGCACAGAACCGGTAGGTGAGACAGGTCTTACCGACACCGGAGTCTCCGATCACGATGATCTTGAAGATCCGACACCGCGCGGAGGGCGAAGACACACTGGTGAAAGAGTTTGAGAACTCCAGGGATGATTCCATATCGCGTAAAAACTCAAATTAAAGAGTGAGATCTAGGCTTCTCCAACTACTCCCAACAAGCCAATATGTTATGTCGAGGTCTTTAACGTTATATAAACGTGGCAGAGAACTCCCTCGGCAAAGTTAATGGCAACTCGCCGGCTATGCTATAAACTCTCCCTGGTTGTCATTGTCTGTGGAAGGAGCGGAGAGTTTAGAAAGTCCCCTGCTGCAACTTCTTGGCCCGTGGCCACGTATCTGACAGCGCCGTAATAAATCTCGCGAGAAGAAGGGGGGAATCTATTCGCTGTCGATGGAACGCTATGTCAACAATATTGTGTCTCTAGACTTCTATAACCATAGATAGCCTCAATATGTCATCAATATTGTGTCTCTAGACTTCTATAACCATAGATAGCCTCAATATGTCATCAATATTGTGTCTCTAGACTTCTATAACCATAGATAGCCTCAATATGTCATCAATATTGTCATATATAGCCTCAGCCAGACTCCAAGAGAGTCTCATCACCTCTGATCCTACCATCAACACCTCAGCCAGACTCCGAGAGACATCACCTCTGATCCTACCATCAACACCTCAGCCAGACTCCGAGAGAGTCTCATCACCTCTGATCCTACCATCAACACCTCAGCCAGACTCCGAGAGACATCACCTCTGATCCTACCATCAACACCTCAGCCAGACTCCAAGAGACATCACCTCTGATCCTACCATCAACACCTCAGCCAGACTCCGAGAGAGTGACATCACCTCTGATCCTACCATCAACACCTCAGCCAGACTCCAAGAGAGCGACATCACCTCTGATCCTACCATCAACACCTCAGCCAGACTCCGAGAGACATCACATCTGATCCTACCATCAACACCTCAGCCAGACTCCAAGAGAGTCTCATCACCTCTGATCCTACCATCAACACCTCAGCCAGACTCCGAGAGACATCACCTCTGATCCTACCATCAACACCTCAGCCAGACTCCAAGAGAGTCTCATCACCTCTGATCCTACCATCAACACCTCAGCCAGACTCCAAGAGAGTGACATCACCTCTGATCCTACCATCAACACCTCAGCCAGACTCCAAGATAGTGACATCACCTCTGATCCTACCATCAACACCTCAGCCAGACTCCAAGAGAGTGACATCACCTCTGATCCTACCATCAACACCTCAGCCAGACTCCAAGAGAGCGACATCACCTCTGATCCTACCATCAACACCTCAGCCAGACTCCGAGAGACATCACCTCTGATCCTACCATCAACACCTCAGCCAGACTCCAAGAGAGTCTCATCACCTCTGATCCTACCATCAACACCTCAGCCAGACTCCGAGAGACATCACCTCTGATCCTACCATCAACACCTCAGCCAGACTCCAAGAGAGTCTCATCACCTCTGATCCTACCATCAACACCTCAGCCAGACTCCAAGATAGTGACATCACCTCTGATCCTACCATCAACACCTCAGCCAGACTCCAAGATAGTGACATCACCTCTGATCCTACCATCAACACCTCAGCCAGACTCCAAGATAGTGACATCACCTCTGATCCTACCATCAACACCTCAGCCAGACTCCGAGAGACATCACCTCTGATCCTACCATCAACACCTCAGCCAGACTCCAAGAGAGAGACATCACCTCTGATCCTACCATCAACACCTCAGCCAGACTCCGAGAGAGTCTCATCACCTCTGATCCCACCATCAACACCTCAGCCAGACTCCAAGAGAGTCTCATCACCTCTGATCCTACCATCAACACCTCAGCCAGACTCCAAGAGAGTCTCATCACCTCTGATCCTACCATCAACACCTCAGCCAGACTCCAAGAGAGACATCACCTCTGATCCTACCATCAACACCTCAGCCAGACTCCAAGATAGTGACATCACCTCTGATCCTACCATCAACACCTCAGCCAGACTCCGAGAGACATCACCTCTGATCCTACCATCAACACCTCAGCCAGACTCCAAGAGAGACATCACCTCTGATCCTACCATCAACACCTCAGCCAGACTCCAAGATAGTGACATCACCTCTGATCCTACCATCAACACCTCAGCCAGACTCCAAGATAGTGACATAACCTCTGATCCTACTATCAACACCTCAGCCAGACTCCAAGAGAGAGACATCACCTCTGAATATAACACCTCAAGTCTACCTAGTACCACACCAACCCAATCAACACCATCACAGGGTGACTATATACCCTACGTACCTGTTCAACAGGAGTCCTTAAATCAAATGCAACTTAAATATCCCAGAATGCTTTTGTATTTGAGTGTTATCTCAGTGAACGTCTCTACTCACTACCACTGTCACATGTCATGTTATTGTCACATCTAAATGAGGAAAGTAGTTGATGAGCTACGTTTTCTTTTTCTCTCCTCTTGTTCCAGATGTCCTGCTTCAGCCTGATATCAACATATGTTGTCTCAGTGACTGTAGGCCCACTACTCATGTTGCCCTGTGAGGGAGGGTGGCTAGCACTGTTACATGCTGATGTTATTGTCATATCTATAGGAAACTAGTTGAAGAGGTTTTTCTTGTTCTCTTTTATTGTTACAGATCTCCTGGTCCAGCCTGATATCTTCCTGACTGACTCAATGGGAGGGGTCTCCAGGGGCCACCAGGGGCCTGATGTATTCAGGGGCTACAGCTTCACCATCACCTGCTCCACTCAGCCACAGTACCCAGGAGGCTCCTTCCTCCTCACGTTCACTGGCTCCAACATACAGCAGATCCAGCCAGCTGTCAATCACTCTGCTGCCTTCATCTTCCCTGCTGCAGATGACTCCCACCAAGGGAACTACAGCTGTGTTTATGACAATTATATTGTCTCTCATAGCTTCTCCTCTGAGAGTGAGCTCCTCTCCCTCACCTTCACAGGTAACTGAACATGAACCAGACTTATAACTTTGTTATTGACAGATTTCCCACAGATCTATGTGATGATGATCAGTCCCCTCATCAAAGGTGTTTCTGTTTGCAGCCTCTCCTCTGCCAGCCTTCATCATCAGACACGTTGTAGTGCTGCTGATCCTACTGACAGCCATCACCACCTCCTACCTGTACTACAAGGTAAAGACATTTACTCAGATGTTACAAGTCATTTAAACTAGAGGGAGAGGGGGAGAGGGAGGGAGAGAGAATGGAGATACTAGAGAGTAAATGTCTGACTGTTGGTGCTGTGTCTCCCTAGCCCACCAGGAGGCAGAAGAGAGTGAACAGGGTGAGCAGCATGGATCTTTATGTCAATGCCATGGAGATGGTCTCTCTGAGCCCCAGAGCTGAAGCTGGACCGGGAGAGGAGAGAGCAGCCCAGGGGACGGAGTAGGAGTAGAATGAATCTGACCCTACATGCTGATCTTAGGTCAGTTTTGTGTTTTAAATCGATGGTCAGCAGTGGACTGGTGTTTAAAATGTGGTGACAAACCTGAAGTGGTTCTAATTTTAATAACAAGTTCAGAATTAGTTTATCTTTCAAGAACCAACTCAGTGTATAGTTGATGTGAGTTCAGATGATGTTATGTTATTTACTCTTTCCAGATAAGGACCTGTTGTTCTCTAAACTGTCATGGAGTCACTGAATGTTTTAATAAACTCACTGTCAGTCTGGTGTGATTTCCCCTCCAGTGTTTTATTTCCCAGTGATCAAAGGGTTATTGATCATTAGTGATTCCATCAGTGACACCAGACATCAGCTCAGCCCAGAGGTCCAGCTCAGCACCTTGACCCTTAGTGACCTCTCCCCCAGACAGACATCTTGTTGTATCCAAGATGGCGTAGCAGTAAGTCGTCCTGTCGTGTCGTGTCCCTGTATATTTCGTTTATTTTTCATTTTTTTCATTTTTTTCGTTTTTTACATAGCTATCCCTTTAAAAACTTTTTGCTAAACCTAAGCTTCCAAATACTCTCCTGCTACCCGCCTCACCCAATGTAGCTATTTTTCCTAAAGTATTTATATTTACTTCGGAACCCCTCAACTGAAGCTAGCCAGCTAACCAGCAGCTATGCTAGCGGTCTTCAGCTAACCGGTCATCAGCTAACCTGTAGTTCGGAAAGCTCTCGCCAGTTCGAACAACGCGACTCTAACCAGAGCATAACGGACCTATTTATTTTTCATCCCCGGATTCATCCCTGGATTCCCACCGCAAACGGAAAATTTTTCAGCTGGATTTTTTTAGCTGGATCTTCACAACTAGCTATCTAGCTAAACCGCAACCCCGGATGATTACCCCTGGCTAGCGTTTCCACCCACTTAGCTTGAAGCTAGCCTGGCCTGCGCTACCACCGTAGCATACTCCTGAGCTACAATACCCGGGCCCACGACCGGTCTATCGATGTCACCGCATGAAGAGGAATAAACAGACTCACCCCATCGCGACGTCCCCCAAAGGCTAACTCTCTAGCCCTCGCTATCTCCCTGCTTGCTAATTCGGCCTGCTAACTGCTAGCTTGTCCAGCTCCGGTCCGCTAACTGCTACCTTGTCTAGCCCGGGCCTACAAACTGTTAGCTTGTTAGCACAGGCCTGCTAACCGCCTGAATCGCCGCGTCCCAACGCTCACCGGACCCATATTTACTTTCTATCTCTTTTGACTTTTAATTTGTTTATACCTTCCGGAAACCTGCCTCACCCAATGTGATACGGAATCGCTTTTACATTTTTTAATTTTTAGAACACACTCAAGAACCTCCAGAAGCTAACCAGCTATCTAGCTACAAGCTATTTAGTCATTGTTAGTTTTTTTTACCTGGATAACACTCGCCAGTCCAGCTTCCCTGCCCCATCCACCGCTGCCCCCTGGACACTGATCTCTTGGCTACATAGCTGATGCACGCTGGACTGTCCATTAATCACGGTACTCCATTCTGCTTGTTTGTTTTATCTGTTGGCCCCGTTGCCTAGTCTACGCCAGGTGTCTGGCTAGACTGCAAACTCTCCTTCCAGACTCATATCAAACATCTCCAATCGAAAATCAAATCAAGAGTCGGCTTTCTATTCCGCAACAAAGCCTCCTTCACTCACGCCGCCAAGCTTACCCTAGTAAAACTGACTATCCTACCGATCCTCGACTTCGGCGATGTCATCTACAAAATGGCTTCCAACACTCTACTCAGCAAACTGGATGCAGTCTATCACAGTGCCATCCGTTTTGTCACTAAAGCACCTTATACCACCCACCACTGCGACTTGTATGCTCTAGTCGGCTGGCCCTCGCTACATATTCGTCGCCAGACCCACTGGCTCCAGGTCATCTACAAGTCTATGCTAGGTAAAGCTCCGCCTTATCTCAGCTCACTGGTCACGATGGCAACACCCATCCGTAGCACGCGCTCCAGCAGGTGTATCTCACTGATCATCCCTAAAGCCAACACCTAATTTGGCCGCCTTTCGTTCCAGTACTCTGCTGCCTGTGACTGGAACGAATTCCAAAAATCGCTGAAGTTTGGAGACTTTTATCTCCCTCACCAACTTCAAACATCAGCTATCTGAGCAGCTAACCGATCGCTGCAGCTGTACATAGTCTATTGATAAATAGCCCACCCTTTTCACCTACCTCATCCCCATACTGTTTTTATTTATTTACTTTTCTGCTCTTCTGCACACCAATATCTCTACCTGTACATGACCATCTGATCATTTATCACTCCAGTGTTATCTGCAAAATTGTAATTATTTGCCTACCTCCTCATGCCTTTTGCACACATTGTATATAGAACCCCCCCCTTTGTTTTCTACTAATTGTTTACTCCATGTGTAACTCTTTGTGTAGGCTCACACTGCTATGCTTTATCTTGGCCAGGTCGCAGTTGCAAATGAGAACTTGTTCTCAACTAGCCTACCTGTTAAATAAAGGTGAAATAAATAAAAAAATTTACCTGCTGTTGTTGTGCTAGCTGATTAGCTGTTGTCTCACCTACTGTTTTAGCTAGCTTTCCCAATTCAACACCTGTGATTACTGTATGCCTCGCTGTATGTCTCTCTCAAATGTCAATATGCCTTGTATACTGTTGTTCAGGTTAGTTATCATTGTTTTAGTTCACAATGGAGCCCCTAGTTCCACTCTTCATACCCCTGATAACTCCTTTGTCCCACCTCCCACACATGCGGTGACCTCACCCATTACTACCAGCATGTCCAGAGATACAACCTCTCTCATCATCACCCAGTGCCTGGGCTTACCTCCGCTGTACCCGCACCCCACCATACCCTGTCTGCGCATTATGCCCTGAATATATTCTACCATGCCCAGAAACCTGCTCCTCTTATTCTCTGTCCCCAACGCTCTAGGCGACCAGTTTTGATAGCCTTTAGCCGCACCCTCATACTACTCCTTCTATGTTCCGCGGGTGATGTGGAGGTAAACCCAGGCCCTGCATGTCCCCAGGCACCCTCATTGTTGACTTCTGTGATCGAAAAAGCCTTGGTTTCATGCATGTCAACATCAGAAGCCTCCTCCCTAAGTTTGTCTTACTCACTGCTTTAGCACACTCTGCTAACCCTGATGTCCTTGCTGTGTCTGAATCCTGGCTCAGGAAGGCCACCAAAAATTCAGAGATCTCCATACCCAACTATAACATCTTCCGTCAAGATAGAACTGCCAAAGGGGGAGGAGTTGCAGTTTACTGCAGAGATAGCCTGCAAAGTAATGCCATACCCAAACAGTTCGAACTACTAATTTTGAAAATTACTCTCTCCAGAAATAAGTCTCTCACGGTTGCCGCCTGCTACCGACCCCCCTCAGCTCCCAGCTGTGCCCTGGACACCATTTGTGAATTGATCGCCCCCCATCTAGCTTCAGAGTTGTTCTGTTGGTGACCTAAACTGGGATATGCTTAACACCCGCCAGTCCTACAATCTAAGCTAGATGCCCTCAATCTCACACAAATCATCAAGGAACCCACCAGGTACAACCCTAACTCTGTAAACAAGGGCACCCTCATAGACGTCATCCTGACCAACTGGCCCTCCTAATACACATCCGCTGTCTTCAACCAGGATCTCAGCGATCACTGCCTCATTGCCTGTATGCGCTACGGAGCCGCAGTCAAACGACCACCCCTCATCAA
>NW_022263672.1:0-46186 GCF_002021735.2 Oncorhynchus kisutch
CTAAAACATACCTGGGAAAAAGTTCCATGTGGAAGAATATCCTCCTTTACAGAAAAAACAAATGAATTCACATTGAAGTTAATGTGATAACATGATACAACATGTCAAATCAACATGTAATAAATAACATGTGAAAGCATGATCTCATGTGAAGTAAATGTGACAACATGGGATACAAATGCAATTCCACATGCGAAGTAGATTTTCACGTATGAAGGTTTTTTTGACATGTGAATCTGCATGTTAATGAAAGGTGGTGTTAACATGAGAACTGTAAATGTGACACATGTGAACAACTGACCTCACATCTCTTTTTATATTGTAGCAAAGTATCTGAATATTATGTAACTAAGGTATTTCTGTTTTACATTTTTAAAATACGTGTTTTTTTTATTCTAAAAACCAGTTTTTGCTTTTGTCTTTATGGGTATTGTGTGTAGATTAATGGGGTATTGTGTGTAGATTAATGGGGTATTGTGTGTAGATTAATGGGGTATTGTGTGTAGATTAATGGGGTATTGTGTGTAGATTAATGGGGTATTGTGTGTAGATTAATGGGGTATTGTGTGTAGATTAATGGGGTATTGTGTGTAGATTAATGGTTGTTGTGTAGATTAATGGGGTATTGTGTGTAGATTAATGGGGTATTGTGTGTAGATTAATGGGGTATTGTGTGTAGATTAATGCGGATGAAAATGTATTTAATCCATTTCGAATCAGGCTGTAATGGAACAAAATGTGGAAAAGTCAAGGGGTCTGAATGCTTTCCGAAAGCACTGTATGTCTGGCTGCCGAGAGACCAAGAGAGCCATGATAAAAAGCAGTCATGGAAATAAAAGTGCTAGATCGAGAACAAGCTATAGGAGGAAAAAAACGAGTTTCTGCGTAGGTACATCCGACTAGCACTAACTTACGCTACCTAACAAGTCAATACTCGGAGTCAGAGTATCGATATATTATCGTCAAATAATATTGCGATATGTAACTGTCCACATCTTTCCCCCACATCACTAATGTGAAGTGTTCCAAAAACACATGGTTCTATGGTGACCAGTACGAATGAATCAACTCACTACTGTAAGTCGAGCTGGATAAGAGCGTATGCTAAATGACTCAAATGTAAATGTATTATAAAGTTTCACGTGGAAATGTAACCTGAAATCATGTGGTTTTTCCAAAAGGGCTGTCTTCAGCATGTGATGTATACAATGCAATAAACAGTATGTGTTTTGTGACTTAGCTAAGGAAACACAAGGGATGATAAACCTCTGGCAAACCATGATTGTGGAGATGTTTTCCCAAAGCTGCCCCCTCCTTCTCCTGCACACACACCCTATTCTAAGGAAAGAGAAAGTGCAGTACACCTGTCTGTACCTTGGTGTGGTGTGGTGTGGTGTGGTGTGGTGTGGTGTGGTGTGGTGTGGTGTGGTGTGTGTGGGTGTGGTGTGTGTGTTGTGTGTGTTGTGTGGTTGTGTGTGTGTGTGTGTGTGTGTGTGTGTGTGTGTGTGTGTGTGTGTGTGTGTGTGTGTGTGTGTGTGTGTGTGTGTGAGAGAGAGTCTGGCCCGGTTCCAGCTGCAGATTGTTAATTAAGTTCTGGTAAGCGGTGCATGCTCCTGCCTTCAGATACACTTCCACTGTTCCTCACACACACACTTCAAAGGCAGCCTCAGCCGCTCACCGCTCCACGCCAGCCAGGATTATTAAACGATTGAAGAGTCTGATACGGCCTCAAAGAGCCTTCAGCGCTAAGACACTTTTGGGCAGGCTGTGCAGGTAGTCCACTTTAAAGTACACACACACACTCTCTTAAAAATGTTTGTCTACTTTAGACCTGATGGTCTTTTGTGTGTTAACTTTGTTGTCTCAGAACAGTAACACTATTAATGTGTATTGGATATAAAGTAGATAACTTTCTGCATTAGTGTAGGGTTTCCCTGTGGTTTAGATATATACAGTGTTCTCCTATATTCCCATGAGTTGTGTGTGTCGTCTCTGTGGGTTATCATAAAGAGTTTATTTTCATTAGACTAAAACCGTATGTGTTGAAGCAGACACACGCTTAGCCCAACAGTGGACTTTAATCAGGCTGGAGTCAAAGCAGGACAGTCTCTATAGCAACAAAGGCAGGCTGGGGGAATGGATGGACGTGTCAGTCTGCCTGTCTGTCAGGTGCAGGAGGAACATTTAGGGCCGACAGTGTTTTTGTTCTCCTGTCTTTTCTCTCCTTTATTTCTCTTCTGTCGTTCACGCCTGGCTTTGTTCTCTCTCTCTCATCAGCCGGTAAGGCCCCTAGAGAGACAGAGAGACAGACGAGAGACTTTCAAAGCCAAACAGACAGACAGGAAGACATACAAGAGCCGTATCCGTGGTGACGGCTGCCTGTATCCGTGGTGACAGGTGTGTCCATTCGACAGTGGCCCGCTGTTCCTTTGCCGTTTGTCAGGAAGTGTTGGGAGCAGGGCCAGGCCCACGGCGTTGATGGGGGTTTTAGGGGTGTGTTGCTAATACAGAGCATTACAGAGAGTCTGTCTCTTAATATGTCTGTCTGTCTGTCAGTGCCACCAGAAGAGAGCTGATCTGAAAGGGTGATGTTTAGACAGTACTAATCTGTTGTCAGGACTGACCTGTGGAATCTCGCCGGTACTCTGTGCTCGAGTCATCCTGTATTTCAGCAGTAGTTTCAACATTCAGAGAGAAAGAGAGAGAGGGGAGAGAGGGGGGGGGGGAGACAAAGAGAGAGGGGGGGGGAGACAAAGAGAGGGGGGGGGGAGAGAAAGAGAGAGGGGGGGGAGAGAGAGAGTTAGAACAGAACCAGTCACAGTGGAGATGTAGAAAGACCAGACTGACACTGAACCTGTACAGACATGTCTGTGACATCAGAGCTATATAAAGTTGATGTTGAGGTGATATCTACATATTTATCTCACAGTGCTCTGTACCCTCTCCGTGATGAGTCATTATGTAGAGATAGTAATTGGTTGCTTATTGTGAAATGTCTTATCTATGTGTGGTTCTAGCTGGCTGTTAATGACCTTTCCAAGTGGACGAAGAATAAAACCCAGAATGCACAAGTCAAAAACACTCCTGTCTGTCTGCCTTTATCACATTTTGTCTGTTTGTCAATCTGTCCTTCTGTCTATCTGCCTTTATCACATTTTGTCTGTTTGTCAATCTGTCCTTCTGTCTATCTGCCTTTATCACATTTTGTCTGTTTGTCAATCTGTCCTTCTGTCTATCTGCCTTTATCACATTTTGTCTGTTTGTCAATCTGTCCTTCTGTCTGTCTGCCTTTATCACATTTTGTCTGTCTGTCAATCTGTCCTTCTGTCTGTCTGCCTTTATCACATTTTGTCTGTCTGTCAATCTGTCCTTCCGTCTGTCTGTCTGTCCGTCTCTGTTTCCATCTGTCTGTCTGTCTGCCTATAACACTGTGTCTGTTGGTCTGTATGTTCTTCCTCCATGTTGTGTCTGTATGTTCTTCCTCCATGTTGTGTCTGTTGGTCTGTATGTTCTTCCTCCATGTTGTGTCTGTTGGTCTGTATGTTCTTCCTCCATGTGGTGTCTGTTGGTCTGTATGTTCTTCCTCCATGTTGTGTCTGTATGTTCTTCCTCCATGTTGTGTCTGTTGGTCTGTATGTTCTTCCTCCATGTTGTGTCTGTATGTTCTTCCTCCATGTGGTGTCTGTTGGTCTGTATGTTCTTCCTCCATGTCGTGTCTGTTGGTCTGTATGTTCTTCCTCCATGTTGTGTCTGTATGTTCTTCCTCCATGTTGTGTCTGTTGGTCTGTATGTTCTTCCTCCATGTTGTGTCTGTATGTTCTTCCTCCATGTTGTGTCTGTTGGTCTGTATGTTCTTCCTCCATGTTGTGTCTGTTGGTCTGTATGTTCTTCCTCCATGTTGTGTCTGTTGGTCTGTATGTTCTTCCTCCATGTTGTGTCTGTATGTTCTTCCTCCATGTTGTCTGTATGTTCTTCCTCCATGTTGTCTGTATGTTCTTCCTCCATGTTGTCTGTATGTTCTTCCTCCATGTTGTCTGTATGTTCTTCCTCCATGTTGTGTCTGTTGGTCTGTATGTTCTTCCTCCATGTTGTGTCTGTTGGTCTGTATGTTCTTCCTCCATGTTGTGTCTGTTGGTCTGTATGTTCTTCCTCCATGTTGTGTCTGTTGGTCTGTATGTTCTTCCTCCATGTTGTGTCTCCCCTGTCCCAGTTTCCTTCTGTTTTTCCCTGATAATTGGCAGCCGTGGCTGATTTCTCCCCCTCTTCCTGTTAAGTGATGAATGGTTGGCAGGGCATCAGAGGGAGCGGTGTGCCCCCAGGCCACTCACTGGCTGCTGCTGCCACAGGGGCGTGGAGCCTGGCACTGTGCCCAGAGTAACGCCAGCCCAGCGACAGGCAGGCAGGGGGACACTGCCAAGAGACAGGGGTCAACGGCTGTGTGTGTGTGTGTGTGTGTGTGTGTACTTCCTACAAACAGGTCCAATTTCAAACCTCACTGTCTTTCTCTCTCTTTCCCTCTATGTCTTGTGTGTGTCTGTATGCAAATCTCTTACTCTCTCTTTCCCTCTCTCCACTTTGTGTTGCAGACGAACACCAGGCTAAAGCAGATTGAGAAGGAATACAGTCAGAAGCTTGCAAAGTCTGCTCAGGTAAACACTTATCTTTTCCTGTTTTTGGCCTTCTTTTTTGGAAGATTTGTTGGGAAAAAGCACACAAACGTTCAGTCGGGCGGGAGCTGTGAGAAACAATATACACTCCCCCCTTCCCTCCCTGCTTAAACACAAATACACACACACACACTTTTACAACACACACATATATACCACACACCAAGTTTAACGTAATGCTGCAGACAAATTTATCTACATGTTTAAATGTCTAAGCTCTACCTCCTAGGTTTTTCTTTCTTTCATCTCTCTCCTCTCTCTCTCTATTTCTATCTCTTATGCCTTTGTGTAACGTCCAGAGGCATCTGAGGTGAAGGTTAGCCAGGCTTTGGTCCAGGCACTTCACAGGTGGTGTGGAAACCTGGCCCAGTTAGTTAGCCAGGTTATATACCCAAGAGGTAGACTTTACTGTTTGATTCTAGTTGTTTCACAATGTTCAGATTTGCCTTTAATCCATATATAGAATCCTATTTATGTGTTTGCACCGCCTTGCATACAGCAATACGGAACCCAGGTGGGATTAGCTGGAAGATATGAGGGTTTTAGGTACCTTTTAGGTGCCTATCACACACACACACGCATGCACACACACATTAACACACATGCACACACTTGTTCGTTCTCCCCCCTCTCTTTCTCTCTCCCGCTCCCCTTCCCTGGCCATGACGTCAGGGGTGTTGTTTGAAGGTTCTCCTCTCTGGCCAGGACCATATGTTTAACATTAAACCTAATCTCCTCAGACTGAGAGCAGTTAAAGCCAGAGGAACTCTCCTCTCTGTTCATGAATCAAAACCACCAGGCCATTCCTCCTCTTCTCCATTCTTCCCTCATTCTACCCTTTCTTTCTCTCTCTCTCTCTCTCTCTCTCGTCTCGCTCTGTTTGGACATGTGGGAGGCTTTAAAGCTACAGTCTGAGATTTGTTTTTTAAGCAAAAATATAAAGAATTGAAATGACCGTTGAAAAGATTCCCAGATTTCAGACTGTGGCTTCAAAGCGCCTTTTAGCTGGGCAGTACAACATTTAAAAAACACAAGTCACTGTTTTTATGTTTGAAAACAAAGAAGATTAGATCTATCCTAATCTGAAATATAGGGGTGAAATATCATATTCCATCACAGGCTTTAATTGCTAAATCATGACCTTAGAAGAAACTATTTTGTCTTTCTCACCCTCTTTTTTTTCAATCCCCTGTTTTGGGTCCACTTTTGACGTCGGCAGCGTTGAGTTGAAAGCGAGGTTGACAAGCAGATGTTGTGAGAAAACAGGAGCTTATGAAGTTGCACAATGCCCCCGACATCAAACGTGTCTCGGGTGGTAGTTGAAAGTTCACTCTGTGTTTACTCGTCTTTGCTATGTGGCGAGGTAAAGTTTCCGTCAACAGAGGCTGCAAAAGATTAATCCTCTGTTTTGAAGGGGTGCAACTAATGCTCGCACGAGTTCAACTTAACACCCTTCCTCTGCATTCTGTTGCTGAAAACCCCAGTTCCATGTGTTCGACAATGACTGAACCCAACGCTCTAAGGACATTATACATGCATGTGTTTATTTCTAAGTTAAGAGGAAGTCTACCCACCATATTAAAGCACGCTATTTGTTGGTATTTGTAGCATGTGTTAGCTGCTTGACTTTCAAAGGTGTTGTGTCGGGACTAAATAGGTTTTAATGCATAGGAGCCCTGGGGGCAACTGGATCGAATGTAAACAGAGGGCCTTTGAACCTTGGAGGCTGCCCTCACTGTGTAACCCCTAAGTGTCTGTCAGAGGTCATCGATCTCTCTCGCAGGGAGAGCACTGCAGCATGGGTAGTAGTATCCCAATTTAAACAGAGCAAGCAGCCATACGTTATCCTGAGGGCACTAGGGTACACACATGCAGTGTGGATGCATGCACACACAACACACACACACACACACACAGTGTGAACAAACACACACTCATACAACACACACACACAGGGTCCTTTGAGCTTCGATAATTAGCGTCTCTGAAATCCGGGCCGCTTAATCGTCTTGCTGAGCGTGGCCTTCCTGAGCGACCTCTGAACCCAGCCCGGTTTGTTTCTCTTCTCTGGTTAATGATGAGGCAACAGTGGGGGTCCCCGGGAGCTCCCCCAGCCCTTTATCTCAACACTGCTGCTGGTTGAACATGGGAAAGGCTTGTAATAACAAGTTGAATCCAGTTAGGAGCAGGAAACACATCTTTACTACTATTATTATTATTTCATGCATAGAAGTACTTAACATCCTAGTAGAATCAGGCAATAACTGAAAGATAAGTGATGTAAATGACAATCATGCCCTTCTGGGTGTTATGTAACTATTTGTTGCTTCTGATCTGGGAGTGCATTAGTTCACTTTCTTCTGGTTCTTGTTAAGGCCCGAGTGAGTTCATTGTGTCACACTCTGTCTGTCATAGAGAACTGATAAAAGTGCCAGCCGGCCTCTGAGAGGCCCTGCAACTGCCTTTCATTCTGTATGTTCACTTTGAGATGAGGCAAACCCAGCCTAAACAGAGCTACCAACCAGCCTGTGACAATTACAGTACAGTACAGTCGGATGAAGCCCTCGATATGAGACTAGGTATAAAGGTACAAGAATAACGAGAAAGACAGGGTTAATGAGTCATTATATCACTCCAGGCTACAGACGAGATGCTAGAGAATCTATAAGCAAAATAATTATTACGCCCAGAACTGATGTTCCCATAATAATGGACCATTTGTTGCTTTCATGTGGCTGGTCCCGCTGACTAAATCAGTCTAATCTCTCCCTCTGCGGTCGGCTAAGTCACTCATTCCCATAACTCCCACTCAATGAGAGGATTCCAGTAAGACTGTTGAACGAAGAGTTGAGTTGAACTAATGTACAGTAAACAATTATCTGTCTGTCTGTCTAGCCTAGCGCGAGCGGTTCAACGGGCCTGAGCGAGTAGTTTTCTCTCTTCCTATTTTTTCTCTCTCTACCTTATCATTTCTCTCTCCTCTCTTCTCCCTCTTCTCTCTCCTCTCTTATCCCTGTTCGCTGCTCTCTCTCCTCTCTTCTCCCTCTCTGCTCTCTATTCTCCCTCTCTTCTCTCTCTATTCTCCCTCTCTGCTCTCTCTTCTCCCTCTCTTCTCCCTCTCTTCTCTCTCTCTTCTCCCTCTCTGCTCTCTCTATTTTCCCTCTCTGCTCTCTCTCTTCTCCCTCTCTTCTCTCTCTCTTCTCCCTCTCTTCTCTCTCTCTTCTCCCTCTCTGCTCTCTCTATTCTCTCTCTCTTCTCCCTCTCTTCTCTCTCTCTTCTCTCTCTCTTCTCCCTCTCTGCTCTCTCTCTTCTCCCTCTCTTCTCTCTCTCTTCTCCCTCTCTTCTCTCTCTCTTCTCTCTCTCTTCTCTCTCTCTTCTCTCTCTCTTCTCCCTCTCTTCTCTCTCTCTTCTCTCTCTTCTCCCTCTCTTCTCCCTCTCTTCTCCCTCTCTTCTCCCTCTCTTCTCTCTCTCTTCTCTCTCTTCTCCCTCTCTTCTCCCTCTCTTCTCTCTCTCTTCTCCCTCTCTGCTCTCTCTCTTCTCCCTCTCTTCTCCCTCTCTTCTCTCTCTCTTCTCTCTCTATTCTCTCTCTCGTCTCCCTCTCTTCTCCCTCTCTTCTCTCTCTCTTCTCCCTCTCTTCTCTCTCTCTTCTCCCTCTCTTCTCCCTCTCTTCTCTCTCTCTGCTCTCTCAGCTGCAGCTTAAATATAATGTTCATTTTGACTGGAGTATTTCAAAGCTACTGCTGCTCCTTTTCATCTTGGTGTGTACCACAAGTTAACCAACACAAACTCACTCTACTTTTCAAAAAGCTAGGAGCTTTTTTTCTCCTCTCTCGATATGTCTCCCTCTCTCTCTGTGTATGTCTGCCTCTCTCTCCCTCTCTCTCTGTGTATGTCTGCCTCTCTCTCTCTCTCTCTCTCTCTCTCTCTGTGTATGTCTGCCTCTCTCTCTCCCTCTTTCTCTGTGTATGTCTGCCTCTCTCTCTCCCTCTTTCTCTGTGTATGTCTGCCTCTCTCTCTCCCTCTTTCTCTGTGTATGTCTGCCTCTCTCTCTCTCTCTCTCTCTCTCTCTCTCTCTCTCTCTGTGTATGTCTGCCTCTCTCTCTGTGTATGTCTGCCTCTCTCTCTCCCTCTTTCTCTGTGTATGTCTGCCTCTCTCTCTCCCTCTTTCTCTGTGTATGTCTGCCTCTCTCTCTCCCTCTTTCTCTGTGTATGTCTGCCTCTCTCTCTCTCTCTGTGTATGTCTGCCTCTCTCTCTGTGTATGTCTGCCTCTCTCTCTCCCTCTTTCTCTGTGTATGTCTGCCTCTCTCTCTCTCTCTGTGTATGTCTGCCTCTCTCTCTGTGTATGTCTGCCTCTCTCTCTCCCTCTTTCTCTGTGTATGTCTGCCTCTCTCTCTCTCTCTCTCTCTCTCTCTCTGTATGTCTGCCTCTCTCTCTCCCTCTTTCTCTGTGTATGTCTGCCTCTCTCTCTCTCTCTCTCTGTGTATGTCTGCCTCTCTCTCTCTCTCTGTGTATGTCTGCCTCTCTCTCTCTCTCTCTCTGTGTATGTCTGCCTCTCTCTCTCTCTCTCTCTGTGTATGTCTGCCTCTCTCTCTCTCTCTGTGTGTGTATGTCTGCCTCTCTCTCTCTCTCTCTCTTTCTCAGGACAGACAGAGAACTGTGAGAAGATTGATAATGGCTGAGACTATTGCTGAGACACACCATTGACACTAACTAATGGAGTCTGTACCTATAGTAACTAAACCAGAGATGCATTTCTGTCTCCCATGGTGTCCTACAGATAGTGACATCATGTTGTTGGGAAATATGTTAAGCATTTCATATCCGGCTCCAACAAGCTGTGTGTTTTGATGTTAATGCAGCATTTGTTTGCTGCCCACACTCTCTCTTATATTAGCATAAAAACTCCTGTTCCATTTAGACTCAACTAAACACTTCCTGAAACAGCATCTGTTAAAAAAACAGCAACAAACAGGGTCTGTCACTGAAGGAAAAACTCCAAGTCCTAGGACTGAACTGTACTGTACAGAGTACTAAGGACCTAGGACTGAACTGTACTGTACAGAGCACTAAGGACCTAGGACTGAACTGTACTGTACAGAGTACTAAGGACCTAGGACTGAACTGTACTGTACAGAGCACTAAGGACCTAGGACTGAACTGTACTGTACAGAGCACTAAGGACCTAGGACTGAACTGTACTGTACAGAGTACTAAGGACCTAGGACTGAACTGTACTGTACAGAGCACTAAGGACTTAGGACTGAACTGTACTGTACAGAGCACTAAGGACCTAGGACTGAACTGTACTGTACAGAGCACTAAGGACCTGGACCTTGGACTGAACTGTACTGTACAGAGCACTAAGGACCTGGACCTAGGACTGAACTGTACTGTACAGAGCACTAAGGACCTAGGACTGAACTGTACTGTACAGAGGACTAGAGACCTGGACCTAGGACTAAACTGTACTGTACAGAGGACTCTAGACCTATGACTGAACTGTACTGTACTGAGGACTAGAGACCTGGACCTAGGACTGAACTGTACTGTACAGAGGACTAGAGACCTGGACCTAGGACTGAACTGTACTGTACAGAGGACTAGAGACCTGGACCTAGGACTGAACTGTACTGTACAGAGCACTAAGGACCTGGGACTGAACTGTACTGTACAGAGTACTAAGGACCTGGGACTGAACTGTACTGTACAGAGCACTAAGGACCTAGGACTGAACTGTACTGTACAGAGCACTAAGGACCTAGGACTGAACTGTACTGTACAGAGCACTAAGGACCTGGGACTGAACTGTACTGTACAGAGTACTAAGGACCTAGGACTGAACTGTACTGTACAGAACACGAAGGACTTAGGACTGAACTGCACTGTACAGAGCACTAAGGACTTAGGACTGAACTGTACTGTACAGAGCACTAAGGACTTAGGACTGAACTGTACTGTACAGCGCACTAAGGACCTAGGACTGAACTGTACTGTACAGCGCACTAAGGACCTGGGACTGAACTGTACTGTACAGAGCACTAAGGACCTAGGACTGAACTGTACTGTACAGAGCACTAAGGACTTAGGACTGAACTGTACTGTATAGAGCACTAAGGACCTAGGACTGAACTGTACTGTACAGAGCACTAAGGACTTAGGACTGAACTGTACTGTACAGAGCACTAAGGACCTAGGACTGAACTGTACTGTACAGAGCACTAAGGACCTGGGACTGAACTGTACTGTACAGAGCACTAAGGACCTAGGACTGAACTGTACTGTACAGAGCACTAAGGACTTAGGACTGAACTGTACTGTATAGAGCACTAAGGACCTAGGACTGAACTGTACTGTACAGAGCACTAAGGACTTAGGACTGAACTGTACTGTACAGAGCACTAAGGACCTAGGACTGAACTGTACTGTACAGAGCACTAAGGACCTGGACCTTGGACTGAACTGTACTGTACAGAGCACTAAGGACCTGGACCTAGGACTGAACTGTACTGTACAGAGCACTAAGGACCTAGGACTGAACTATACTGTACAGAGGACTAGAGACCTGGACCTAGGACTGAACTGTACTGTACAGAGGACTAGAGACCTGGACCTAGGACTAAACTGTACGGTACAGAGGACTCTAGACCTAGGACTGAACTGTACTGTACAGAGGACTAGAGACCTGGACCTAGGACTGAACTGCACTGTACAGAGCACTAAGGACTTAGGACTGAACTGTACTGTACAGAGCACTAAGGACTTAGGACTGAACTGTACTGTACAGAGCACTAAGGACCTAGGACTGAACTGTACTGTACAGAGCACTAAGGACCTGGGACTGAACTGTACTGTACAGAGCACTAAGGACCTAGGACTGAACTGTACTGTACAGAGCACTAAGGACTTAGGACTGAACTGTACTGTATAGAGCACTAAGGACCTAGGACTGAACTGTACTGTACAGAGCACTAAGGACTTAGGACTGAACTGTACTGTACAGAGCACTAAGGACCTAGGACTGAACTGTACTGTACAGAGCACTAAGGACCTGGACCTTGGACTGAACTGTACTGTACAGAGCACTAAGGACCTGGACCTAGGACTGAACTGTACTGTACAGAGCACTAAGGACCTAGGACTGAACTATACTGTACAGAGGACTAGAGACCTGGACCTAGGACTGAACTGTACTGTACAGAGGACTAGAGACCTGGACCTAGGACTAAACTGTACTGTACAGAGGACTAGAGACCTGGACCTAGGACTGAACTGTACTGTACAGAGGACTAGAGACCTGGACCTAGGACTAAACTGTACTGTACAGAGGACTCTAGACCTAGGACTGAACTGTACTGTACAGAGGACTAGAGACCTTGACCTAGGACTGAACTGTACTGTACAGAGGACTAGAGACCTGGACCTAGGACTAAACTGTACTGTACAGAGGACTAGAGACCTGGACCTAGGACTGAACTGTACTGTACAGAGGACTAGAGACCTGGACCTAGGACTGAACTGTACTGTACAGAGCACTAAGGACCTAGGACTGAACTGTACTGTACAGAGCACTAAGGACTTAGGACTGAACTGCACTGTACAGAGCACTAAGGACTTAGGACTGAACTGTACTGTACAGAGCACTAAGGACCTAGGACTGAACTGTACTGTACAGAGCACTAAGGACCTGGGACTGAACTGTACTGTACAGAGCACTAAGGACCTAGGACTGAACTGTACTGTACAGAGCACTAAGGACTTAGGACTGAACTGTACTGTATAGAGCACTAAGGACCTAGGACTGAACTGTACTGTACAGAGCACTAAGGACTTAGGACTGAACTGTACTGTACAGAGCACTAAGGACCTAGGACTGAACTGTACTGTACAGAGCACTAAGGACCTAGGACTGAACTATACTGTACAGAGGACTAGAGACCTGGACCTAGGACTGAACTGTACTGTACAGAGGACTAGAGACCTGGACCTAGGACTAAACTGTACTGTACAGAGGACTAGAGACCTGGACCTAGGACTGAACTGTACTGTACAGAGGACTAGAGACCTGGACCTAGGACTGAACTGTACTGTACAGAGCACTAAGGACCTAGGACTGAACTGTACTGTACAGAGGACTAGAGACCTGGACCTAGGACTGAACTGTACTGTACAGAGGACTAGAGACCTGGACCTAGGACTAAACTGTACTGTACAGAGGACTAGAGACCTGGACCTAGGACTGAACTGTACTGTACAGAGGACTAGAGACCTGGACCTAGGACTAAACTGTACTGTACAGAGGACTCTAGACCTAGGACTGAACTGTACTGTACAGAGGACTAGAGACCTTGACCTAGGACTGAACTGTACTGTACAGAGGACTAGAGACCTGGACCTAGGACTAAACTGTACTGTACAGAGGACTAGAGACCTGGACCTAGGACTGAACTGTACTGTACAGAGGACTAGAGACCTGGACCTAGGACTGAACTGTGCTGTACAGAGGACTAGAGACCTAGGACTGAACTGTACTGTACAGAGGACTAGAGACCTACGACTAAACTTAACTGTACAGAGGACTAGAGACCTAGGACTGAACTGTACTGTACCGAACACTAGACACCTGGACCTAGGACTTGGCTAATCAATTCCCATTTGGTGTTCAATGACAAATATAATTATCTTGAGGTCAGGTCAGGGGTCACCAACCATGACCCCCAGAGTCAGTTTTTAGAGTGTGTTTATACGGTTTGTGTCATATGGGGATGTATCTATATCAACCCTCTTGGAATGGTGCTCCTCAGGGGTCACTGTTGTCCCCTCTCAATTTGTCTCTCCCTCTCTCATCCCAACCCATCACCCCCTTCTCCCTCTCCCATCTAATCTGTGTCTCTCTCATCCCTCTCTCCATAGTTGATAGCGGAGCTGCAGACCTCAGTGTGTGGTGCTAAGGAGGAGGGCTTGCGGCAGCAGCAGGAGAAGGAGAGACAGTTGAATGAGGCTACAGCTCGCTGGGATGATGAGAGGAGGCAGATGAGCCGCCACACAGACACTAAGAACAAGGTAAAGTTTCATGGACATTCTGCAAAGGACACTACTATATAGTAGACATCAGTAGTGCACGCCACAGTCTGTTAAAGACACTACAATGGGCACACTACTGAGCCTCAAGGTAAAGGATAACCCCACTGGATATCTGTCCATCTCCCAAACTGTCACTGTTGATCATTACTACATTCTTTATTGTGTGGATGACATTTGTCAATGTCCAAGATGGCAGACATCTTTTCTTGTGTTTACCAGTTAGTTGGGTTAGGATATAATACAGTTCAATAGAGTACAGGCTCAGCTGAATCAACATCAGAGACACAATGTAATATTGCATTTGATTAAATAGTGGTTGTCAAAAACTTTAGTTGAAAAACAGCAAGCGAGAGAACATGGGTAAGTTGACATATAAATCCTTCCCAAGATGTACACCCATTGGTTGAGAGAGAGGAAGGTGATAGGTGAGCCCATAGGTTGAACAGTCAGCGTGAGGAATGTGCATTACTGGGCTGTGCTGATTGGCTAAAGGTAAATAGGTGAATGACATTCCTCACATGGCTAACAGGAAACAGGAGAAGAAACAAGACGCCATGCTGAAGATATGTTTGTCTTCATTCCCACTATGCCCGTAGAATAGAAAACAAAGTGAATTGTGTTCTGCTTACAGGATGAAGTGAAACAAGCATTCAGACCAGCCTTCCTGATTGAACTGTTGTAAACTACATTACACTGTGTAGGTGGTTGGTTAAGGCTGAAACTCCTGCTTGGCTTAAAGCCCTCTGTTCTCCTGGCCCCCCTCAGTGTCAGTAACCAGCCAGTCTGAGTCCCAGGGAGGAGCCGACTGGATGGTTAACTTTACACCCCAGCCCAGACACACTCAGTTCCCCGGTCTGGCCAGAATACTTTTATAGACTAGACACACGTCCCCTCTCCTTTGTGAGAGGGCTTTAAACCCGGGATCACAGTTGAAATGTATGTGCTTTGTCATTTTTTATGATGGGTTTCAACTCTAACCCCCATACTCTGACACACACATATACTCTAACCCCCATACTCTGACACACACATATACTCTAACCCCCATACTCTGACACACACATATACTCTAACCCCCATACTCTGACACACACATGTACTCTAACCCCCATACTCTGACACACACATATACTCTAACCCCCATACTCTGACACACACATACACTCTAACCCCCATACTCTGACACACACATATACTCTAACCCCCATACTCTGACACACACATATACTCTAACCCCCATACTCTGACACACACATATACTCTAACCCCCATACTCTGACACACACATATACTCTAACCCCCATACTCTGACACACACATATACTCTAACCCCCATACTCTGACACACACATATACTCTAACCCCCATACTCTGACACACACATTTACTCTAACCCCCATACTCTGACACACACATATACTCTAACCCCCATACTCTGACACACACATACACTCTAACCCCCATACTCTGACACACACATATACTCTAACCCCCATACTCTGACACACACATACACTCTAACCCCCATACTCTGACACACACATATACTCTAACCCCCATACTCTGACACACACATATACTCTAACCCCCATACTCTGACACACACATATACTCTAACCCCCATACTCTGACACACACATATACTCTAACCCCCATACTCTGACACACACATACACTCTAACCCCCATACTCTGACACACACATGCACTCTAACCCCCATACTCTGACACACACATACACTAACCCCCATACTCTGACACACACACTAACCCCTATAGTCTCTCTCTCTCTCTCTCTCTCTCTCTCACACACACACACACACACACACTAACCCCCATAGTCTCTCTCACACACACCCGAATAACGCACACACACTCCTGGGTTTGGTGGTTGGGAGGCTCTGGTGTGTCTGGTATGTTCTCTGTCTGGGGTGAGACAGTCCTTTAAATCAGCCTGCTACTGCTACAGCTCTCTTTATGTATCTTGCTGAGCAACCCCTCTCTTTATGTATCTTTCTGAGCAACCCCTCTCTTTATGTATCTTCCTGAGCAACCCCTCTCTTTATGTATCTTGCTGAGCAACCCCTCTCTTTATGTATCTTTCTGAGCAACCCCTCTCTTTATGTATCTTTCTGAGCAACCCCTCTCTTTATGTATCTTCCTGAGCAACCCCTCTCTTTATGTATCTTCCTGAGCAACCCCTCTCTTTATGTATCTTCCTGAGCAACCCCTCTCTTTATGTATCTTCCTGAGCAACCCCTCTCTTTATGTATCTTTCTGAGCAACCCCTCTCTTTATGTATCTTTCTGAGCAACCCCCTCTCTTTATGTATCTTGCTGAGCAACCCCTCTCTTTATGTATCTTGCTGAGCAACCCCTCTCTTTATGTATCTTGCTGAGCAACCCCTCTCTTTATGTATCTTGCTGAGCAACCCCTCTCTTTATCCCTTCTTATTCCCTTCTCCCTTTCAAGTTATTTCCATTTGTTCTCCTTCCTCATTCCTTCCCTGTCTCTGCACTCCTTGCACATTTTCCAAATTCCATCCATCTGCCGTGGATATCAGGGGTTTGTTCAATAAGTTGTTACAGATCTAATACATAGAATGATTGTGTTTTACGTGGACTTGAGGACAGTGGGTCCATTCTGTGCAGAGCATTTCTGAATTCAACACCTTATCGGATAAACCTCTGCGCCATTCGAATAAATGGCAGCATTCAAATAAAGTCCCTGCAACCTTCTGCCCAGCTGAACTAGCCTCTATACAGGATCAGTTATCTGAACTGGGACGTGAAACTCCAGTAGCCAGACAGTGACACTGTGGTAGTTGTCTGGGTGTGTCTCTCTCTAGTTTAATTGGCTGTTGTGTCTGGGATGGAGGTTTATTTTTAAAGACTCTCTGCACTGTTTGTAGGAGCAGACTTCCATATAAATCCTCCAGACACCCAGTCCCCTCTCTCCCCCGTAGCCCAGTGAGGGGCACTCATTTCTGGGTAGGCTCTGCAGGAGGCCGGCCTGCCCCGGGTTAAATAAGCCACCCGGCGGCTCCGCACCACCACACCTAGAATGTGGTAAATGCCACGTGTTGCGATCCGAACACCTCTGTGGCTGACTGACAGTGTGGGGTAATACAGGGCTGGTCTGGACCGGTCCAGTCTCTGCCCCTGGAGTCAGGATTCTTCTGCTGCTGTAGCATTCTCTGGTCAGACAGACACATTCCAGATACACACATACATGTTACCTCTCTCTCACACACACACAATATGTCACACAAACTCCCTGTGTGTGTATGAGGCAGCAGACCAGGCTGTGTGTGTGTGTGTCTCCTATCTCCAGTGTTAGCAGCAGACAAAGCTCTGTCTATTATCTATCTCCTCATTATTACCATCCCACAGTACTAACCACCCACTAATGGGCTTCCAATTAACCAATGACTTGTTGATTAAAGTCCAGGCACCACAGAGAATGAGAGGAGGGAGGGAGAGAGAGACGGGTGAATCAGAGAATGAGAGGAGGGAGGAAGAGAGAGACGGGTGAAACAGAGAATGAGAGGAGGGAGGGGGCGAGAGACGTGTGAAACAGAGAATGAGAGGAGGGAGGAGGCGAGAGATGGGTGAAACAGAGAATGAGAGGAGGGAGGAGGCGAGAGATGGGTGAAACAGAGAATGAGAGGAGGGAGGAGGCGAGAGATGGGTGAAACAGAGAATGAGAGGAGGGAGGGGGAGAGAGACGAGTGAAACAGAGAATGAGAGGAGGGAGGGAGAGAGAGATGGGTGAAACAGAGAATGAGAGGAGGGGGGGGTGAAACAGAGAATGAGAGGAGGGAGGGGGAGAGAGACGGGTGAAACAGAGAATGAGAGGAGGGAGGGGGAGAGAGACGGGTGAAACAGAGAATGAGAGGAGGGAGGGGGAGAGAGACGCGTTAAACAGAGAATGAGAGGAGGGAGGAGGAGAGAGATGTGTGAAACAGTTCAACAGAGAATGAGAGGAGGGAGGGGGGAGAGACGGGTGAAACAGAATGAGAGGAGGGAGGAGGAGAGAGACGGGTGAAACAGTTAAACAGAGAATGAGAGGTGGGAGGGGGAGAGAGACGGGTGAAACAGAGAATGAGAGGAGGGAGGAGGAGAGAGATGGGTGAAACAGAGAATGCGAGGAGGGAGAGGAGAGAGACGGGTGAAACAGTTAAACAGATAATGAGAGGTGGGAGGGGGAGAGAGACGGGTGAAACAGAGAATGAGAGGAGGGAGGAGGAGAGAGACGGGTGAAACAGAGAATAAGGGAGGGAGGGGGAGAGTGATGCGTTAAACAGAGAATGAGAGGAGGGAGGAGGAGAGAGATGTGTGAAACAGTTAAACAGAGAATGAGAGGAGGGAGGAGGAGAGAGATGGGTGAAACAGAGAATGAGAGGAGGGGGGGGGGGGGGTGAAACAGAGAATGAGAGGAGGGGGGGGGGTGAAACAGAGAATGAGAGGAGGGAGGGGGAGAGAGACGGGTGAAACAGAGAATGAGAGGAGGGAGGGGGAGAGTGATGCGTTAAACAGAGAATGAGAGGAGGGAGGAGGAGAGAGATGTGTGAAACAGTTAAACAGAGAATGAGAGGAGGGAGGAGGAGAGAGATGGGTGAAACAGAGAATGAGAGGAGGAGGGGGAGAGAGATGGGTGAAACAGAGAATGAGAGGAGGGGGGGGAGAGTGACACGTTAAACAGAGAATGAGAGGAGGGAGGAGGAGAGAGATGTGTGAAACAGTTAAACAGAGAATGAGAGGAGGGAGGAGGAGAGAGATGGGTGAAACAGAGAATGAGAGGAGGGAGGAGGAGAGAGATGGGTGAAACAGTTAAACAGAGAATGAGAGGAGGGAGGAGGAGAGAGATGTGTGAAACAGTTAAACAGAGAATGAGAGGAGGGAGGAGGAGAGAGATGGGTGAAACAGGAATGAGAGGAGGGAGGGGGAGAGTGACGCGTTAAACAGAGAATGAGAGGAGGGAGGGAGAGAGAGACGGGTGAAACAGAGAATGAGAGGAGGGGAGGGGAGAGAGACGGGTGAAACAGAGAATGAGAGGAGGGAGGGGGAGAGAGATGGGTGAAACAGTGAAACATAATGAGAGGAGGGAGGGAGAGAGAGACGCGTTAAACAGAGAAATGAGAGGAGGGAGGGGGAGAGAGATGGGTGAAACAGTTAAACAGAGAATGAGAGGAGGGAGGGGGAGAGAGACGGTGAAACAGAGAATGAGATGGGTTAAATAGTGAAACAGATAATGAGAGGAGGGAGGGAGAGAGAGACGCGTTAAACAGAGAATGAGAGGAGGGAGGGGGAGAGAGACGGGTGAAACAGAATGAGAGGAGGGAGGGGGAGAGAGAGAGATGGGTGAAACAGAGAATGAGAAGAGGGAGGGGGAGAGAGATGGGTGAAACAGAATGAGAGGAGGGAGGGAGAGAGAGAGAGATGGGTGAAACAGAGAATGAGAGGAGGGAGGGGGAGAGAGATGGGTGAAACAGAATGAGAGGAGGGAGGGAGAGAGAGAGAGATGGGTGAAACAGAGAATGAGAGGATGGAGGGGGAGAGAGACGGGTGAAACAGAATGAGAGGAGAGAGAGAGAGAGATGGGTGAAACAGAGAATGAGAGGAGGGAGGGGGAGAGAGACGGGTGAAACAGAGAATGAGAGGAGGGAGGGGGAGAGAGATGGGTGATGAAACAGAGAATGAGAGGAGAGAGGGGGAGAGAGACGCGCTAAACAGAGAATGAGAGGAGGGAGGGGGAGAGAGATGGGTGAAACAGATAATGAGAGGAGGGAGGGAGAGAGAGACGCGTTAAACAGAGAATGAGAGGAGGGAGGGGGAGAGAGACGGGTGAAACAGAATGAGAGGAGGGAGGGAGAGAGAGAGATGGGTGAAACAGAGAATGAGAGGAGGGAGGGGGAGAGAGACGGGTGAAACAGAATGAGAGGAGGGAGGGAGAGAGAGAGAGATGGGTGAAACAGAGAATGAGAGGAGGGAGGGGGAGAGAGACGGGTGAAACAGAATGAGAGGAGGGAGGGAGAGAGAGAGAGATGGGTGAAACAGAGAATGAGAGGAGGGAGGGGGAGAGAGACGGGTGAAACAGAATGAGAGCAGGGAGGGAGAGAGAGAGATGGGTGAAACAGAGAAATGAGAGGAGGGAGGGGGAGAGAGACGGGTGAAACAGAGAATGAGAGGAGGGAGGGGGAGAGAGACGGATGAAACAGAGAATGAGAGGAGGGAGGGGGAGAGAGACAGGTTGAAACAGAGAATGAGAGGAGGGAGGAGGAGAGAGACGGGTGAAACAGAATGAGAGGAGGGAGGGGGAGAGACAGGTGAAACAGAATGAGAGGAGGGAGGGAGAGAGAGACGGATGAAACAGAGAATGAGAGGAGGGAGAGGGAGAGAGACGGATGAAACAGAGAATGAGAGGAGGGAGGGGGGAGAGAGACGGATGAAACAGAGAATGAGAGGAGGGAGGAGGAGAGAGATGGGTGAAAACAGAGAATGAGAGGAGGGAGGGGAGAGAGACAGGTGAAACAGAGAATGAGAGGAGGGAGGAGGAGAGAGATGGGTGAAACAGAGAATGAGAGGAGGGAGGGAGAGAGAGACGGGTGAAACAGAGAATGAGAGGAGGGAGGGGGGGAGAGAGAGATGGGTGAAACAGAGAATGAGAGGAGGGAGGGAGGGAGAGAGAGATAGGTGAAACAGAGAATGAGAGGAGGGAGGGGGGGGGGGAGAGAGAGATGGGTGAAACAGAGAATGAGAGGAGGGAGGGGGAGAGAGACGGATGAAACAGAGAATGAGAGGAGGGAGGGGGAGAGAGACAGGTGAAACAGAGAATGAGAGGAGGGAGGAGGAGAGAGATGGGTGAAACAGAGAATGAGAGGAGGGAGGGGGAGAGAGACAGGTGAAACAGAGAATGAGAGGAGGGAGGGAGAGAGAGATGGGTGAAACAGAGAATGAGAGGAGGGGAGGAGGAGAGAGATGGGTGAAACAGAGAATGAGAGGAGGGAGGGGGAGAGAGACAGGTGAAACAGAGAATGAGAGGAGGGAGGAGGAGAGAGATGGGTGAAACAGAGAATGAGAGGAGGGAGGGAGAGAGAGACGGGTGAAACAGAGAATGAGAGGAGGGAGGGGGAGAGAGACGGATGAAACAGAGAATGAGAGGAGGGAGGGGGAGAGAGACGGATGAAACAGAGAATGAGAGGAGGGAGGGAGAGAGAGAGACGGGTGAAGCAGAGAATGAGAGGAGGGAGGAGGAGAGAGACGCGTTAAACAGAGAATGAGAGGAGGGAGTAGGAGAGAGACGCGTTAAACAGAGAATGAGAGGAGGGAGGGGGAGAGAGATGCGTTAAACAGAGAATGAGAGGAGGGAGGGAGAGAGAGAGACGGGTGAAGCAGAGAATGAGAGGAGGGAGGAGGAGAGAGACGCGTTAAACAGAGAATGAGAGGAGGGAGGAGGAGAGAGACGCGTTAAACAGAGAATGAGAGGAGGGAGGGGGAGAGAGATGCGTTAAACAGAGAATGAGAGGAGGGAGGGGGAGAGAGATGCGTTAAACAGCGAGCAGCAGAGAGAGATGGGACAGAGAGTGCATGTGTGCGTTCTCACCCGTTTGTTTGTGCTCGTTCACGTGTGTGTATGGAGCGCGGAGTGTGTCGTTGGCCCGTTCGGTGGCGGTGGAACTATCGCGTCGCCCGCTGACACTGTTTCCTCGCTGCTCACTTCAAAGGCTGGATTATGAAAGCTGAAGGGGCTGAAGACAATGGTGACGGGGAGAAAATAACATCAAAGTGGCGGCACAGACATTTGAATGTATTAATCCCAAAACAGTTGTTGTTGTAGATGTGTCTATGGTATCTTATGTCCCTTCTGCCCTCTGACCAGATGAAACTGCTTTTGGCCTTATTTCTAGTTTAGTACCACTGTCTCCACGGCTGTAACCTCTAGAGAGAGGACGGGTAAACAGGCATCTCATGGTAGGACCGTCCCGAGCCTGCCTGTTCTGTGTGGATCCAGAGGATCACAGGTCAGATACAAACTGTGTCAGATATGACCACACAGGATGATTTGTAAGTCCCTCCACATTGATTTGACCAGAAGATCTGAGCGGTGCCAAGTAGCAGCTCTGTTATGGCAAGACACAATGATTGAAGTCATAATAAATGTAGATCGTGATAAAGAGATGAGTCTTCTCATTCCTGTTCTAACTTCCTCCGTCTCACTGAGTCGGAACTCACTCCACACCCTCCCCCTCCTCCCTCCTCCTCCCGTCTGATCCCAGAAACACCCGTCATTAGCACTAATTGGCTGGCCCAAACAACGGGTTGTTCCTGAATGTTAATAACACCTGTTCTTATGTCATTATTGTGACACCCTTATGTAGACCTCATTTACATTTTAGTCATTTAGGGACTTGCAGTAATGAGTGTATACATTTTCCATACTTTTGTCTTGTAATCTGGGAGATAAAGAGCCTGCCTGTACGGCATCCACAGTCTGAAGTCACTGCAAGGCTAAGGACACCAGACAAACAAGACCTAAAAAATATATGAATGAGTCACATAAGCAGATATAACCTAGAAAATTGTGTGCGAAAGGACCGTGTCTTCTAGGTCCTCGGGCTCCACTGCTCCAGAGACAATATCTGCATCTGAAGGAGAAGTCACCCGCTTTTCATCCCCCCATCCAGGGCTTGAGAGAGGTCTTGTCCTGGGGCAGAGACAGGTGGCGAGTCCTCCTGTTCTGAGGGTTTCTCAGGTTCCTTGTACGTGACAACGTCTGGGGTTGATAAATCTGGATTGGTACCTCTTGAGGATGTGTCCTTTGCTAGGGATGCTCCCTGGTCCGTAGGTTCTGTCTCCAACATGCCACTTTCATCCAGGCTCAACTTCACACCAGTGTCCATATCCCCACCATCGTCCCCTTCCTCAATAGATATGACATGTGACACATGTACTGTAGATCCTGGAATGTAAATGTAATGTAAAATTACCCTTATCTACCAGGCAGCTCTCTCTCTCTCTCTCTCCATCTCTCGCTCTCTCTCTCCATCTCTCACTCTCTCTCTCTCGCTCTCTCTCTCCATCTCTCGCTCTCTCTCTCCATCTCTCGCTCTCTCTCTCTCCATCTCTCGCTCGCTCTCTCCATCTCTCGCTCTCTCTCTCCATCTCTCGCTCTCTCTCTCTCCATCTCTCGTTCTCTCTCGCTCTCTCTCTCCATCTCTCGCTCTCTCTCTCTTCTTCTCTCGCTCCCTCTCTCTCTCGTGCTCCCTCTCTCTCTCGCTCTCTCGCTCCATCTCTCACTCTCTCTCTCTCCATCTCTCGCTCTCTGTCTCTGTCTATCTGTCTGTCTGTCTGTCTGTCTGTCTGTCTGTCTGTCTGTCTGTCTGTCTGTCTGTCTGTCTGTCTGTCTGTCTGTCTGTCTGTCTGTCTGTCTGTCTGTCTGTCTGTCTGTCTGTCTGTCTGTCTGTCTGTCTGTCTGTCTGTCTGTCTGTCTCTCTCTGTCTGTCTCTTTCTCTCATTCTCTTTGTTTCTCTCTGATATGATCCACCCATCCACAGATGAAAGAAAGAGAGGGATGAAAGGGAAGAAGGAAAACAGGAAGTGATGTTGATGTCACACCACTCAATGCCCACACTACCCAGGGAGGGAGGGAGCAGGGCGAGTCGTTAGAGGGACTGGAGGCTCTAAGTCCATCTCAAGTCTATGGTGGTTTCCTCACCTCTAACACCTTGAGTCTTGTCATACATGTCAAACAGGAGGGTTAGGGTTCTCTCTCCTTTCCCCTGTCTTTTCCTCTTTCTTCTCCCTGTCTCTTCTTCTCTCCCTCCTGCCCCCTCTGTCACACACACATACATGTCAAACAGGAGGGTTAGGGTTCTCTCTCCTTTCCCCTGTCTTTTCCTCTTTCTTCTCCCTGTCTCTTCTTCTCTCCCTCCTGCCCCCTCTGTCACACACACATACATGTCCAACAGGAGGGTTAGGGTTCTCTCTCCTTTCCCCTGACTTTTCCTCTTTCTTCTCCCTGTCTCTTCTTCTCTCCCTCCTGCCCCCTCTGTCACACACACATACATGTTCACCTCCGGCTGCCAAAAGGGAGAGCCAGTTGATGAATAAACAATGGTACCCGCCCATAGTGGCACATTGCTCCTCTTTGATCCACACTGCTGTTCCTGCTCCCCTCAGCAACACTTCCTGTCTCACACACACACACACACATACACACACACACACACACACATACACGTCTGAGTCAAGACCATGTCTCTATCTCTAACTCTCTCACACGCTCACACACACACACACACACACATTTTCCTGCTGCTATTTTAATACCACAGTGAATCTGACACCCATGGACAGTGTGAGATGTGTGTATATATATATAGGCCTATATACACTGAGTGTGCAAAACTATTTCCATGACATAGACTGACCAAATAAATCCAAGTGAAAGCTATGTTCCCTTATTGATGTCACTTGTTAAATCCCACTTCAATCAGTGTAGATGAAGGGGAGGAGCCAGGTCAAAGGGTTTGCATGTGTGCGTGCGTGCGTGCCCGCCCGCCCGTGTGGTGCTGGTTGATTGATGAGTTTTCCTGGCGTGGGCAGATTCCCAGAATCGTTTGATCCCGTTATCACAGGAAGTGAGGGAGATAACATTCCAGAATACCACGTGAGAAACCCATTACAGGAAGGTGTCATAATACCAGTACAGTCTCTGTACTACAATATCGAGGTGAAAGCCCATGAATCCTTTACACTAGTGGGAATTGACCTTTTTAGAATTTGAAATGTTTGGTACAGAAGAAATATGAAATGTATAACCATGGTAGCAATTGAAAGGAAACCGTTTGGAAAATGATTAGACCAAAGGTGAGGACACAACAGTTCACCTGACACAAGACTGATTCCAAATATCACACTGATGATTTCATGTGCATTCTACTTTTACTCTACTTTTTGCCGCATTTGTTGATAACTACATCTTAAACTATTTTGGATGCATTCAGTAACATGAGATTATTCTATTCCTGGAAATAGAATAATGTTGTGTAGACCATAAGACCTGCAACATTTTGAGTGAGAGATCTAACTGGTGTTTCCAAGTGACCACACACCTCTCCAATGTGTGCACAGTTCCTAAGCCAATTCAATGCAGGTAGTTTTTTGATCTCTCCTAGCTGTGTTGTTGAAGAACTAGAGCAAGTTTTTGTTTGGGACACAACCCTCCCCATCCGCCATCACACAATTACTGTTGTTGTTTACGCTGTTGTTGTTTACATGTGCTGCGGCAAATGTTCTTCACAGTAGACAAACAGGCTCGTTGTGTTCAGAACAACCCAGGCTATGACGCCATGTCATCTTGTAACTGTACTGTAAACATAGTGATTAATAACGTTGACACTGTATATGACATGAGTTTTATGATTTGGGGATGTGAAGGTCACATTTGGACCTCAACGTCTCATCTTTCAAAATATATCAAGTCCTCTTCGTTTACAGCATTCTCCTCACTCAGACAAAAAGAATGTCCCACGCGCTTGTCGCGCTCAAGCTCAAAATGGCTGTTAGTCAAAACACATACAGAGCTGTGAAGCGCAGAGCCAGAGCTCTGACGTCATGTATAGCATGTTACTGTACAGCCACTACGTTCCAATTTAGGCGCTTATTAGTGTCCAAATCGGCCATTTTGAAGCCGTATATACGGGTGCGAGTGTAAAGGGCAACAGTACAGTCGACTCTTGATATATGGCTTGGGACTCTCTTGAACGCCTGCAATAAACCTGGATGTATGCAAGAATACAGTATGTACAAGCGTTTTCCTATTCCCTTTCAACTGTGACACTATAGCCGGCAGCACCTGGAGGTGACAGAGGTACAGAGAGCAGGGTTCTTCCTCTGGGAGTGTGGCTTAGCTGCAGCAGGTTTACTTTATTACAAACCTACACAGTAGATCTCTCCATCACGCTTTCAATTATCTCTTATTTTTCTCTGTTCTATTTTGATTGGCTCAGAGCTTAGGCCACAGTGACATCCACACACACACACACACACACACACACACACACACACACACACACACACACACACACACACTATGCCCATCAAAAGGGCTTTAAAGAGCAAACCCAAATCTCTCCTTTACATCCAGACATCAGAAGCCACGCATGATGCAAACCACCACTCTCTTTCCCTCCCTCTTTCTCTCTCATACCACAGTCATTTCAAGGTAGTTTGGTAATCACACGTGTACACACACATGTAGTTACACCCACACAGACTGAATTGTGAGTGTGTGTGGGTACAATTGGTGGTGTGTCTCTGTGTGTGCATGTTTGGCTGTGCATGTGTACATTTTGTATTGTGTGCGGGCATGCACTTTGCCGTGTGTGTCTGTGTGATCTAGCTGCCCCGAGGCTGTGCTGCCAGTTGGAGGTTCCTCCTGCAGCAGTCAGTCTGCAGTAGTTCTGCCTAGCTAACTCTTCAATTCAATGTCATTTAGCAGACACTTTTACCCAACGTGACCTACAGTCGTGCGTGCATACATTTGTTATGTATAGGTGGCCTCGGGAATCGAACCCACTATTCTGGCATTGCAAGAGCCATTACCAACTGAGCTACAGAGGACCACCTCAGGGTCATCAGAGTATCTCTTTAATCTGACTCTGAGAAGCTTTCTGACAGCATACTGCAAATAGAAACATGAAGACAACCACTGCTGCTTTCCTTCCCCTTCTTCTTCTCTCTGCTGTTGATTTTAGTTCACCCGAGGGAAGTGTACTGGCCTTATCTTTGCAGGAGGAGACCACCCAGGAAAGATGACTCAGGTCTTGTGTGTGTGTGTGTGTGTGTGTGTGTGTGTGTGTGTGTGTGTGTGTGTGTGTGTGTGTGTGTGTGTGTGTGTGTGTGTGTGTGTGTGTGTGTGTGTGTGTGTGTGTAATTTTGTTTGATTTTATACTCACCTTTAGAACTTGTGTTAATATTAAGGCATGCCTGTACCTGTATGAAATGCTTTGAGGAGTGTGTTGGTTTATGTGTGTGAGGTAATGCTCTGAGGAGTGTGTTGGTTTATGTGTGTGAGGTAATGCTCTGAGGAGTGTGTTGGTTTGTGTGTGTGAGGTAATGCTTTGAGGAGTGTGTTGGTGTATGTGTGTGAGGTAATGCTTTGAGGAGTGTGTTGGTTTATGTGTGTGAGGTAATGCTCTGAGGAGTGTGTTGGTTTATGTGTGTGAGGGAATGTTTTGAGGAGTGTGTTGGTGTATGTGTGTGAGGTAATGCTCTGAGGAGTGTGTTGGTTTATGTGTGTGAGGTAATGTTTTGAGGAGTGTGTTGGTGTATGTGTGTGAGGTAATGCTTTGAGGAGTGTGTTGGTGTATGTGTGTGAGGTAATGCTTTGAGGAGTGTGTTGGTGTATGTGTGTGAGGTAATGCTCTGAGGAGTGTGTTGGTTTATGTGTGTGAGGTAATGCTTTGAGGAGTGTGTTGGTGTATGTGTGTGAGGTAATGCTCTGAGGAGTGTGTTGGTTTATGTGTGTGAGGTAATGTTTTGAGGAGTGTGTTGGTGTATGTGTGTGAGGTAATGCTCTGAGGAGTGTGTTGGTTTATGTGTGTGAGGTAATGTTTTGAGGAGTGTGTTGGTGTATGTGTGTGAGGTAATGCTCTGAGGAGTGTGTTGGTTTATGTGTGTGAGGTAATGCTCTGAGGAGTGTGTTGGTTTATGTGTGTGAGGTAATGCTCTGAGGAGTGTGTTGGTGTATGTGTGTGAGGTAATGCTCTGAGGAGTGTGTTGGTTTATGTGTGTGAGGTAATGCTCTGAGGAGTGTGTTGGTTTATGTGTGTGAGGTAATGCTCTGAGGAGTGTGTTGGTTTATGTGTGTGAGGTAATGCCCTGAGGAGTGTGTTGGTTTATGTGTGTGAGGTAATGCTCTGAGGAGTGTGTTGGTTTATGTGTGTGAGGTAATGCTCTGAGGAGTGTGTTGGTTTATGTGTGTGAGGTAATGCTCTGAGGAGTGTGTTGGTTTATGTGTGTGAGGTAATGCTCTGAGGAGTGTGTTGGTTTATGTGTGTGAGGTAATGCTCTGAGGAGTGTGTTGGTTTATGTGTGTGAGGTAATACTTTGAGCCCAACTTCCACTTTAGAGAGAAGTACACTGCTGATACAGAGGGGAGAAGGCCCTTCCAGCAGTGGCCCTGCCGTCCTCCTCTTCCTCATCTCCCTTCTCTTCTCCAGCTTCTCTCTTGCTCCTCCCACATCTCCCTATACCGCTCCTCCTCTTCCTTCCCTCTCTCTCCTTCCTCATCCTCCACCTCTCCCCCCTCATCCTCTCCCTCAGGAAATAGAATTTGCCACGTCTGTTGATTCCAGTCTGGATGGCTGAGACTATATCACACTAACCCATCTGGAGACACTTTGGAATTATCCTCCATAGAAAATCACGCATTCACAGGCAGATAGAAAGGAAGAAGGAGAGAGGGAGGGATGGAGAGAATGAATGAGTGTGTGTGAGAGAGAAGGAGAGAGATGAAGATAGAGATGGATCACAGATGTAGCATCTGGGAGAGGCTCTAACCATAACACTTCTTCAAAGTTTTGGGGAAACAGATGGGGTATCTAAGGTGTATCTAGGATCAACCAGGGGTGGGGAATCTGGATGGCCTCTGGGTGAGATCTGTGTAGTGGGAGCAGGTTTGGGAATGGGGAGGATGTTTCTTCTCAGTAAGGTTCCATGGATCAGGCCCTGATCCAGTCCTATCCCTTCAGAACAGTGAGAGAGGCTGAGCCTAGATATCTGTGCCCAGGGGGAGAGCAGGATCACTGGGGTAACCAGACTGAGGAGGGACTCTCCTGGTCCTCAGGCTATGGTACAGTAGTATGGAGTCTGGATGGAAGGATCACCCATATCCTCCACACCAGTTGAATTGGATCTATTCTATTGAATCTTGTGTTTATATTCTATAGAATGTTTGAGGAACAATCAAGGAACTATCTTCAGATACTACAACTCTATTGTCCTAGACAGACCGTCTCTTGTTCCCAAATGGCACCCTATTCCGTAATATATAGTGCACTACGTTTAATCAGAAGTCAAAAGTAGTGTGACAGATCCAGACCCACTTCTGATAATCCTGGGAGTATCTGAGTCCCTAAACGGATTAACCAACCCCCAAAAACAACTAATCTCTTATGGTCTCATTTCAGCAAAAAAACTAATCTTGTTGTTTTGGAAAAGGAGGGAAGCGCCCTCTGCCAAATTATGGCTCAGTGAATTGGCAAACACTGTACACTTAGAAAGAATTAGATATATTCTGAACAATAAATTATCAACATTTGATCAAATTTGGTAGCCTTTCCTCTCCTACTTGGACGAGTCGGCGTTGTGAATTTGTACTTATTAACGCACTCTCAATTGTAATATTTTAATCTACCTTTGGGCATGTGCTGGCCCTGTCACCCATGTGCTGGCCCTGCCACCCGAGCAGTTGGGTATCTATGTTTAGATAAGAATTGTATACCTGTCTTGTATACCTATATACCATTCTTGTGTGTGTTTAATAAAAAATATTTGAGAAAAAGAAAAAAAAGTAGTGCACTACATAGGGAATAGGGCGTGGTTGGAGACTTTTTAACTTTAGGAGATGATGAGGATGGATCAAATCAAATGTTATTTGTCACAGATACATGTATGTGATGGTGATCAGTGAAGAGGCCTGGAGGAAGGTCTGTCTGATTCATACGGGGATTCCATTATGAAGCCATGGAGTCATTCATTATCATGCATCTATTAATGATTCCTTCCAGGACTGATGCATTTGTGCAGTGATGCTCTGGCCCTGTAGTGTTTCATCAACCAGATGAAGAGATCAGAGTACAGTCAGCACGCTCTTCATCTCTTCCCAGAAGCCTTCACTCAGACGTTCAGGAAACGCTGTGTCATGGTGCTGGGAATGGGGAAGGGGGGGTCAGGGGGCCCCAGAGGGGGGGTGACATGGTGGGGTAATTGGGCTATCCTCAGGGGGGAAAGTGTGTGTGTGTGTATGAGAGAGAGAGAGAGAGAGAGACATTCATTCTCTACACCCTTGCTATTCCTATCCCAGAGTTCTGTCACCTCACACATAACCTCTGTGTGTAACATCACATAGATGATGTATCACACAGTTCATATTAAACATGCTACAAAGTCCATGAACACAACACCCCAATTACAGTAATACGTGACCAGAAGCTAAAACGTTCAAGCCTTAGACTAGCAATCAAACAATCTTCAACTGATGAAATGCGAGGCAAGTTGGAAACCGTAAAACTTCAATGAATAGTTTGGGCGTTTATTTTCTTTAATCACTAAACACAACCGGCGCGTATTAGAGACAGGCTTCTATTTCCTTAATGCACACAGCTTTTGCTCAATACATTTTGAAAAGACGACCACACTGTTTATTGTGACCAGTATGGCCAATGTAAACATTATAATAACAAAGATAAGCAAATCAGACTTGGAAAGGCTGCCTATCTGTCACGTCTACTCCCGCTCCTCCTCTCTGGCGCTCGTTGTCGCCAGTTTACTCATTATTACACACACCTGGACTCCATCACCTTCCTGATGACCTCCTCTATATCTGTCACTCCCTTTGGTTCTTTCCTCAGGTGTTATTGTTCCTGTTTATATGTTTCGTGTCTCTATGCAACTTGTGTTTCTTGTTTTTTTCCATGTTTGTTTATTTATTAAATTCACTCCCTGTACATGCTTCCTGATTATTAGCGTTCACTATCAGACACCCCCATTTTCGTGCTTCAGCACCATACATGTGTTTGGTGGCACCATGGCTAGCAACGATGACAGAATAAAATCACATAACATTTGAGTGCACATGACCGTGAGAATATCAGATCTGTGTCCATGGTAAACTCCTAAACAGTTTTGTCATGCCTATTTCCGCTCCAGCGCTCGACGTCACCAGTCTACTAACCACCTGCTCTCCATCATTACGCACACCTGGACCTCATCATCACCTGGACCTCATCATCACCTGGACCTCATCATCACCTCATCATCACCTTACCCTCCCTTTATTTAGCCCTCAGTGCCCTCATCCAGTACGCTTCTCCTGTTTTGTTTATCTGCCTTTTCTTATTCATGAAACTCCCCTTCTGCATCTGCTTCCTGACTCCCAGCATATACGTTACACATTTAGACCAATCTTTTATTTGGAACTGCCATCTATTTGGAACAGCCGTTTGTTTGCTGAAATGTGTGCAGATGCCCGGCTAAATGAAGTTTTATGGTAATTGTAAACAAGTCAGTTGGAGTGAAGTGCTTGACGTGATCAGAAGGAAGCAGAGAGGACCGTGACTGGAGGAGACAGAGCCTGATTAATAGAATAACATCAACCAGTATCATATTCATCTGCCAATACACTTATTCACCTCATCCAGTGAGTCTCTGTGGTAGAGTCCGAAATGGAACCATACTCCCTATTTAGTGCACTACTTTTGACTAGGGCCCATAAGGAATTGCCCACGGCTCTGGTCAAAAGTAGTGCACTAGATAGAGAATAGGGTGTAATTTGGGCGACACACTGTGTTGAATGAACAGGAAGGGTCCAGTTGAAAAAGCAGAAAGCAGACGGATCCTTTTAATGCATTAATAAACAGAACCACTTGGAAGAGGAATGTGTGCTGGCGGCCGCATCAATCATTCCTAAAGTTACTTTCAACCATGGAAATATGACTGAGCTTTGAATTCAGATCTTTGCACTCGTTTTTGACGTCTGTTGTTGTCTCATAATATTGTGCGAAGGGATAGACAGTTTGAAGAAAGATAGTTTGATGTAACACTATCTTAAGTTAACCCTGATACCCATGTAACTACACAGTAATAACTGTAGTTAGTAAAAACTTTGTAGGTACATAAAGTGTTACCCAACATGTTTTACCTTTTCGTGATCTGTGTTCAATGTGTTGGGGTTCTGCTTCTCAGGAGCTGCAGTTAATGGTAAACCTACATGATGTTAGTCAGTTATGTTGAGTGGATGGGCTGTATATCACCAGTCAGTCATGGTTATTACCTGAGCTATATTTCCCTCAACCATAGGAATGGATGGGAACACCTGCCTTACTCATTCACACACACACACACACACACACTGCAGGGAGTGTCATAATGCTGATGCTTAGCAGTGCCTCTCTGCCTAACACACACAGCCCCCATCAAACCATCAGCACCCATACCAGTGGACTTACCTTGTGTGCGTGTGCTCTGGTTCTCGTGAGGCCTAATCGAACGTGAAGTTAACACGCGTGTGTGTGAGACATCTGGTTCTGAGTCGCATTCAGGATCCAAGCCTTTCTTTCTTTCCACTGCTATTATTTAGAGCAGGAGAGGAAAACAGTCCTCTCCACTCCTCTTCTTCTCCGCTATTCTGTTCTTTTCTCCACTCCTCTTCTTCTCTGCTATTCTGTTCTTTTCTCCACTCCTCTTCTTCTCTGCTATTCTGTTCTTTTCTCCACTCCTCTTCTTCTCCGCTATTCTGTTCTTTTCTCCACTCCTCTTCTTCTCCGCTATTCTGTTCTTTTCTCCACTCCTCTTCTTCTCCGCTATTCTGTTCTTTTCTCCACTCCTCTTCTTCTCCGCTATTCTGTTCTTTTCTCCACTCCTCTTCTTCTCCGCTATTTTGTTATTTTCTCCACTCCTCTTCTTCTCCGCTATTCTGTTCTTTTCTCCGTTCCTCTTCTTCTCCGCTATTCTGTTCTTTTCTCCACTCCTCTTCTTCTCCGCTATTCTGTTCTTTTCTCCACTCCTCTTCTTCTCCGCTATTCTGTTCTTTTCTCCACTCCTCTTCTTCTCCGCTATTCTGTTCTTTTCTCCACTCCTCTTCTTCTCCGCTATTCTGTTCTTTTCTCCACTCCTCTTCTTCTCCGCTATTCTGTTCTTTTCTCCTATCCTCTGTTACGGCTTTCTTCCGTCAAAGGAGAGTCGGACCAAAATGCAGCGTGGTTAAATCGAGACATCTTTAATAACGATGAAAACGAACAATACAAAAACAACAAACGGAATAGTGAAAACCTAATACAGCGTGTCTGGTGACAACTAACACAGAGACAGGGACAATCACCCACAAACACACAGTGAAACCCAGGCTACCTAAATATGGTTCCCAATCAGAGACAACGAGAATCACCTGACTCTGATTGAGAACCTCAGGCAGCCATAGACTATGCTAGACACCCCTACTCAGCCACTATCCCAATACCTACTAAAACCCCAATACAAAAACACAACACAAAATAAACCCATGTCACACCCTGGCCTGACCAAATAAATATATAAACACAAAATACTAAGACCAGGGCGTGACATCTTCTTCTTCTCCGCTATTCTGTTCTTTTCTCCACTCCTCTTCTCCGCTATTCTGTTCTTTTCTCCACTCTTCTTCTCCGCTATTCTGTTCTTTTCTCCACTCCTCTTCTTCTCCGCTATTCTGTTCTTTTCTCCACTCTTCTTCTCCGCTATTCTGTTCTTTTCTCCTATCCTCTTCTTCTCCACTATTCTGTTAATTTCTCCACTCCTCTTCTTCTCCGCTATTCTGTTCTTTTCTCCACTCCTCTTCTTCTCCACTATTCTGTTAATTTCTCCACTCCTCTTCTTCTCCTCTATTCTGTTAATTTCTCCTATCTCTTGTCCGCCGCTATTCTGTTAATTTCTCCTATCTCTTGTCCGCCGCTATTCTCTCATCTGCTATTCTTCACACAAACCTCTAAAGCCTTGTTCACACTGATGGCCTTAATGCTCAAATCAGTTTTGTTTTTCCAATCCGTTTTGGAATACTGACTGTCCAAACAGCAAGTTACAAGTGACCAGATCGGTTCAGACAGCAGTCATGGCTATGCTAGTTGTCATAGTAATGACGGGTGTGTACGCAGTGGTGTAGGCTGATTGGTGTTGATGCTCGTGGTTCCTATCACTCAGAAGATCTGTAACAAGCTAAGGTGACAACAGTGCCTGCCATGGACGTGTCCCAGTTGCTTTGAATGTTCAAAATCATAGTGTAAGAACACTTTTAAAGCCTCATATGATATGATCCAACTTTCAAAACAAGTTGTTTTTGGCAAGCCCCAGCAGTCAACTAGTTCAGGGTTTCCCAAACTCGGTCCCGGGGCCCCCCATGGGTCCACGTTTTGGTTTATGCCCTAGTACTACACAGCTGATTCAAATAACCAACTCATTATCAAGCTTTGATTGTTTGAATCAGCTGTCTAGTGCTAGGACAAAAAACTATGTGTACCCGGGGGGGGGGGGGGGGGGGGGGTTCTTGTCAAACTGTCAACAGAGTAGCTGCAAGCAACAAAATATGCCAAATAACAAAAAATAACTATTTGGCGCAAAAAATAAATCAGATTTGACCATTCAGACACAAGTCACATGGCCAGGAATCAGATTTATATCTGTCTTCAAACCATCTACGAAGGTGGTTTGAAATCTGTCTTGAAATATCTGATTCAAGCTTTTTGGCTGTTCAGACTGCATGAAAAAGAACAGATTAGAATCTGATATGCCCAAAAAATGGATTTGAGTCACTTCAACCTGCCAATGTGAACAAGGCGTAGTCCTTTATCTTCTATCCAGAGTTTGGGGATGCAAAATAATACACTGCTTAGATGTGGAAGCCTTCCTTTACTGGTATTCATGCCATACAGTAGTTGTTGTATGCCTGCCCAGCAGTACTGGCGGTACATTCATGGAGGGCATTGTGTACCCTGGTAGAATCCCTGGTAAACTGTTTGAATCTCAGGTATCTGGTAGCCAGCCTACACTCATCATGCAGGTGTAGTGTTCAGTGTTCATATCTGAAACTGCACCAATATAATGATCCACAATGTATTCACAAGAGACGTGTGTGTGTGATGTTTAAAGCCCAGACAGTTAACAGTAGTTAATTCCCTGTGTGCCTCTCTCTCTATCTCCTTGTGAATGACTCTGGGTAATGAGCCCAGCTTTCCAATAATGACTGTCACCACTTTATCATTAGCCTTTTAATACACTGTTAATCTGAGAGTCACATCTCTCTTTCTGCCATCTCTCCCTCCTCTTTTTCTTTTTCATCTCTCGCTCTCTATCATTTGTAATTTATCTCTGTCCTCTTTCTCTCTCTTTTAAACTATATTGTTCTCCAATCTCTCTCTCTCCCATTATCCCTTGTTCAAATGTGCTCTCCCTTTTCTGTCTCTCAAGGTTCTGCAGGAGAAGGTGGAGAATCTCCAGAGGCAGCTGCACTCCTCCGAGAAGAAACTACTGAACAAAGAGTTAGAGAACCAGGAGCAGGTAACAGATTCCCTCTTCTCACCTTCAACTTCACCCCCTCACCCCCCAGACTCAATCCTCAACTTCACCCCCTCACCCCTCAGACTCACCCCTCAACTTCACCCCCTCACCCCCCAGACTCAAATCCTCAACTTCACCCCCTCACCCCTCATCCTCACCCCTCAACTTCACCCCCTCACCCCCCAGACTCACCCCTCAACTTCACCCCCTCACCCCTCAGACTCACCCCTCAACTTCACCCCCTCACCGCTCAGACTCAATCCTCAACTTCATCCCCTCACCCCTCAGACTCACCCCTCAACTTCACCCCCTCACCCCTCACCCCCCAGACTCAATCCTCAACTTCACCCCCTCACCCCTCAGACTCACCCCTCAACTTCACCCCCTCACCCCCCAGACTCAATCCTCAACTTCACCCCCTCACCCCTCATCCTCACCCCTCAACTTCACCCCCTCACCCCCCAGACTCACCCCTCAACTTCACCCCCTCACCCCTCACCTTCAACTTCACCCCCTCACCCCCCAGACTCAATCCTCAACTTCACCCCCTCACCCCTCAGACTCACCCCTCAACTTCACCCCCTCACCCCCCAGACTCACCCCTCAACTTCACCCCCTCACCCCTCAGACTCACCCCTCAACTTCACCCCCTCACCGCTCAGACTCAATCCTCAACTTTATCCCCTCACCCCTCAGACTCACCCCTCAACTTCACCCCCTCACCCCCAGACTCAAACCTCAACTTCACCCCTCAACTTCACCCCAAGACTCGCCCCGCAATCCTCAACTTCACCCCCTCACCCCTAAGACTTACCCATCAGTCTCACCCCAACCCTCTACCTCACCCCTCAGCCTCACCCTTGTACCTTATCCACTCTACTTAAACCCTCTACCTCACCCCTCTACCTCAACCCCCTACGTCAACCTTCAGTTTCACCCCCTGCCCAGTTCACCCCCCCCCCCCCCCCCATAGAACAGAACATGGACATTTTTCTCCTCTCTTCTCTTCCTCTCTCTCCCCTCTATTCTTCCCAACCCCTAGTTCAGAGGCAGAGATTTTCCAAATTCCTCGAGATCCGGCTTCAAAAGCCAGCACTATGGGGCAGGAATGTTCAGAGGGAATCCTGAACCACTGCACACACACTCGCACACAGACACAAACCAGCCCCGGAGCCATGGCCCCTGTGAGCTCTGTAATCACAGGTCTGCTTTGACCTTGACACACACGGAGAAGAAAGGCAGTAATCACCACGTAGCAGGCTGGCTGGTGGTCTCTGTCTCTGGCTGGGCCTGTGTACCTCCAGGCTGCTATGTACCAATGGAGACAACTCTTGGTCCTGGGGAGCCGCCCAGTGACCCTTACACACACTTTGCTGGAACAGCTCCATGTCGGATGGACATAAATCTCCCCAGAATGGGTCAGTGGTGCTAGGGTAGTAGGGCCACCAGCCGGTGGGTTGACCCAGTCCTAGAGGCTTTTTCCTCTCATCCAACCTAGTTAAAAGGACAGGGCTTAACCTAAACTTCTGCAAGGTGAACTTTTACAAGGTTGTATAGACTTTCATTATGCAAATCGTCAAAGGTGTGTTAGGCGTGTAGGATTCTCCATTGAACATGTGTTTAGTCTAGGAACAAACTCAATCTTTGTCTGGGAGACTGGCCTATAACTATGTCTAAAGTCAACTCATTCCTATGGGCTTCACTGAGACTGTGTTTACCTGGTGGTCTGTGTCTGACTGGAGATGGGCCCTCTCAGTGTAGTGATAGTGAGACTGTTCTCTATACCTCCTTACTAGGAGAGAGAGGCTCTCGGAGGCTGGTGTGTTGCATGTGTGTGTTCGTGTGTGTGTTTTTGCATGTCTCTGTGTGTGTCTGTGCGAATGATGTGTGTGTTAATAAAACCTGAGGCCTACTAGCTTACTAACTCTCTCTGCCTCCTTACAGTGATATTGCCCAAGTTTATCTGCCAAGACATGTCTTTGTAATCTGATCTCACACACTAAAACAGCTTCTCTGCCCAAGACTTCACACAGATGTTTCCCGCCTGCCTCTTCCAGAGGCCTCTCGGACTCCCCGCTGTAAAATGGCGGCTCGGCTGCACCTCGCGGTGAGGTTCAGTCTGTCTGAAGACAATCAAAAGTACACTGGTTATTTACAGATCAATCAGCCGCTGGTGTTGTGCAGTTCTGTGTGTAACTCACTGCACTAGTAACTAACCCATCCTGGATTGTAACAGTTCACAGAGATCTGTTTTCCTATCGCTCTTTTTAGTCACTTCTCTGTGAAGCTCTTTATTTTTTTCAAGGCAGCGAAGCGTTTTTGAATTCAAAGCGTTTCTCAACGAACTCTCAGAGTGCAACTGAGAGATGTGGAGGCGCAAACTTTGTGAGCGGCGTGGTTTTTTGATGTACCCCCCTTGTATCTGACAAGGTTTTTGTCACTCCAGAATCTTCCAACAACGAGCACAATCTGCCCCCCCCCCCCCCCCCCCCCCCCATCGTCATTAGCATAACTCAAGCTACGTGGCAAACTTCATTTGAATGTTCAAAGTGTCAACACCGTGTTTCTTTCGTCTGGCAGCTGTCAAAAACCTTGGTGTGTGACAGACAGTATCAAGCGCTGGGGGAAAGTCAAAACCACCAGCACAATCTAAAGACTATATATAGATGAAATGTTGTCATTTTAAGAGGATAGCAGGAGAACAAGTTAAAAGACTTCTGCTTCTCTCAGGAGCTTCAAAATGGAATCTAACGCTTCATCAGGAACAACAATAAACTCCTATTTTCCTTTTAAAAGAGGGTGGAGATGAAACCGTTGTCTCTGTGTGGAAAGTCAGATGGTTCCTCTCACTCTCTCTCTCTGACGGATGCTTTGGAGAACAGTTGCACTGTTTTACATCCTGAGTCTGTCAATGGCCAAAACCTGGCGCCTAGGTTTGATCAGCCACTGTCTTCAAAAGTTCCTTACATCTGTGTGATCGGCGAGGAGCCTCTTTAAAAGCCTCCTCTCCTCACATCCCTCCATCCACCTGTCTAAAGACTAAACAGGCCTTTACTGTACAGAGAGGGATTCAGAAAGAGAGAGATGAAGCGAGGGAGCGATATTATAAATGAGTTCTAGAATAGCCCGTGAGAAACAGAACTGAAAGAAAGAGTGATGTCTCTCAGAAAAAGGCTTCCATATTCAGCTGGAGTGTTCGATGTGATCCTTCAGTCAACTCGGGAGATTTAGTGAATTTCAATTCACTATCGCTCACCTGCTCTCACCACCCTGAGCCCCAGACTGCTTACCATCCCAGATCCCACTGCTGCCACCAAATTTTGCAGTTGAAATGGAATTGACCTGGTTCTGACTGATGTCATTGACTTCTATTCTATCCATATGTGTTAAATATATCTACAGCTGAAAATAGTTCACTAGGGTCCTTTGCCAGACCTACTGTAGTGTAGTATCTACGTCTGGGTTAGCATAGCTTGCGTGTATTAGCCACAACAAAGGTGCTGCCATAGAAAATGGCTGCTCTGCCTCTCTCCGCCCCCGCACATTGCCCAGTAAACCAGGACACCCAAATGCCTTGGTGAGACATACATTAGCCTTATAATCACTAAAGCTTTGTCTCCAAGGCACTCCCGAGTTGTTTATAGATCAGTGTAGATGAGCTGTGTATATATCTACCCAATCTCAGGCCTACAGTGGTTCCTCCTTTAAAAGTTGTGAGCTTACACTGCGGGACTTAGAGGTACCCAGCATCATGGCTTCATTGCTCCAGGCCACCGCAAGGGGGGGTTAGAGCATTCATTATGCATTTGGGTCCCAAGGTTTTCATATGACCAATCATATCGAGTGGTTCCAATGACGAATTTGACGTAAGCCACCCGTCCCTGGGGCTTTCTTCAACAAAGATGGCTGACAAAACATTACGGTGGAACCAAATGTAAGTTGTTATAACGTCATAACGAGTCAAGCAAAACATGTACAATTGAGAGAAATATGTTAGTTAATGTAGAGACAAACGTTTGTGCATATTTCTGTCATAAAGTTAATTTACGAAAATTGCTATTTAGCAAGTTATCTGACTGGCTAACATTAGCCAGCTAGCTAGCTAGTGTTGTGACAGGAGAATTCATTTGTAATTCGTTTTGATTAATGTTTTAGGGACTCCTGAGAAAACCAGCAAACCAGGCTGTCGTCTTGTGAAACAGTGGATATAAAGAATCTAGCTAGCTAAAGCATTTACTGCAAATTGAATATACAATTGTGTAAGCTTGCCTTGCAATGCAGCTGAAGTAACATAGCTAGCTAACTAAACTAAACGACATCTCACTTTCAATATTTGTATGAACATAAGGTTCAACAACTGAGACATAAACTGAACAAGTTCCACAGACATGTGACTAACAGAAATTGAATAATGTGTCCCTGAACAAAGGGGGGTCAAAATCAAAAGTAACAGTCAGTATCTGGTGTGGCCACCAGCTGCATTAAGTACTCCAGTGCATCTCCTCCTCATGGACTGCACCAGATTTGCCAGTTCTTGTTACCCCACTCTTCCACCAAGGCCCCTGCAAGTTCCCAGACATTTCTGGGGGGAATGGCCCTAGCCCTCCAATCCAACAGGTCCCAGACGTGGTCAATGGGATTGAGATTCGGACTCTTCGCTGGCCATGGCAGAACACTGACATTCCTGGCTTGCAGGGATTCACGCACAGAACGAGCAGTATGGCTGGTGGCATTGTCATGCTGGAGGGTCATGTCAGGATGAGCCTGTAGGAAGGGAACCACATGAGGGGAGGAGGATGTCTTCCCTCGAACGCACAGTGTTGAGATTGCCTGCAACGACAACAAGCGCAGTCCAATGATGCTGTGACACACAGCAGGTGCCAAAGGTGCCAAAGATCATTCATTGTTTATGGTTCATTGAACAAGCATGGAAAACAGTGTTTAACTTCTTGACGCACCCATCCCGTTCCCGAGATCATTTTCATCAGCATCCGCTGAATTGCAGCGCGCCAAATTCAAATTAAATTACTACAAATATTTAATTTTCATGAAATCACAAGTGCGATATAGCAAAACACAGCTTAGCTTGTTGTTAATCCACCTGGGGTGTCACATTTCAATAAAGCTTTTCGGCGAAAGCATACCAAGTGTTTATGTAAGATCATCTTTCTCAGTAGACAAAATATTACAAACAGCTAGCAGCCAAGTAGATTGGTCACGAAAGTCAGAAAAGCAATAAATGAAATCGCTTACCTTTGATGATCTTCGGTTGTTTGCACTCACGAGACTCTCAGTTACACAATAAATGTTCCTTTTGTTCCATAAAGATTATTTTTATATCCAAAATACCTCCATTTGGTTGGCATGTTTTGTTCAGAAATCCACAGGCTCCACAGACGAAAATTCCAAATAGTATCCGTATTGTTTGTAGAAATATGTTAAACGTTTTTTATAATCAATCCTCAGGTTGTTTTTACAATATATAATCGATAATATGTCAACCGGAATGTAGCTTCTTCAATAGGAAGAGAGAGAGAAAATGGCTGTTCCAAGCTGTTGCGCATGAAAAACTCTGCTGACACCCTGCCATCCACTGACGCGATGGGTTCTTTCTCACAAATTTTTCAAAGTAAAAGCCTGAAACTATGTCTAAAGACTGTTCGCACCTTGAGGAAGCCATAGGAAAAGGAATCTGGTTGATATCCCTTTAAATGGAGTCATCCAATGGAACAGAGAGCTTTCAGGGAAACAGCACTTCCTTGTTGGATTTTCCTCAGGTTTTTAGAAATACAGGGTCCTGAAAAAGGGTTTATTTATGTACTTGCTTATTATGTAGTGGAGGATAAAAAATAACTGAATGCCTATGGATGTGCAGCCGATCTGTGTATGGACCCTAAAACGTTTGGTTTGAATATTAGTTCAGAACCTATCGATGAACCTCAGCTATCATAGTTGTTGTATCAACTTCAAGTTTGAATGGCATTAATGAAGCCTATGGATAGAGTAGAATATAATAACTTTATTGTGCCAAGGATGCATGTACCGTAGTTATTACCACGCATGAGATTCTCACAATATATAGCCTGTACATTAAATATATTCACTGATCATGTCCTCTTCCTTGGCAAATAAAAGTATGAATCTCTGAGACATTATTTTTCAGTCATATCAAACTCCATTATTTGAATGATGCAGTGTCTGCATGTATGTATTACAATTATACACTTCAACAGTGTTTACCACTCCTGCTCCTGAGTCATCAATGATTACACATTTAACTTCTTGACGCTACCCATCCCGTTAGCGGGATCATTTTTGTCAGCAACCGTTGAATAGCATAGCGCCACAGTCAAATAATATTACTAAAAAATATTCATATTCATGAAATCACAAGTGCAATTTTGCAAAACACAGCTTAGCCTTTTGTTAATCAACCTGTCGTCTCAGATTTTGAAATGATGCTTTACAGCGAAAGCAATCCAAGCGTTTGTGTAACTTTATCGATAGCATAACAAAACATTATGTACACTAAGCATTAAGTAGCTAGGTCACGAAAAATCAGAAAAGCAATGAAATTAATCGTTTACCTTTGATGATCTTCGGATGTTTTCACTCACGAGACTCCCAGTTACACAACAAATGTTCCTTTTGTTTCAAAAATATTATTTTTATACCCAAAATACCTCTGTTTGTTTGTCGCGTTATGTTCAGAAATCCACAGGAAAAAGCGGTCAACGCAAATAATATCCATAATGTCCACAGAAACATGTCAAATGTTTTTTATAATCAATCCTCAGGTTGTTTTAAAAATATATATTAGATAATATATCAACCGGGTGTGTAGGTTTTTCAATAACACCGGGAGAAACAATGGCCACTTTACTCTATAGCGCAAATCTCACTCTGAGAGCCCCCACCTATCTACTTACGCAATGTGATCTTTCACGCTCATTTTTCAAAATATAAGCCTGAAACTATGTCTAAAGACTGTTGACACCTTAGGGAAGCCATAGAAAAGGAATCTGGTTGATATCCCTTTAAATGGAGGATAGGAATGCATAGGAACAGAGAGGTTTCAAAATAAGAGGCACTTCCTGATTGGATTTTCCTCAGGTTTATGCCTGCAATATCAGTTCTGATATACTCACAGAAAATATTTTGACAGTTTTGGAAATGTTAGAGTGTTTTCTATCCTAATCTGACAATTATATGCATATTCTAGTTTCTGGGGCTGAGAAATAGGCCGTTTCAAATGGGTACGTTCTTTAGCCAAAAACGGAAATACTGCCCCCTACACGCAAAAGGTTAACTATGCAAAAGACTAGAAACATGATTGATTTGTAATTCATATATACAGAAAAAACTATGCATATCTAACTCCCTTCATCTGCATTAATCTGAGGAACCAGGATAGTATTTCAATGAGATACATAATTTCAACCAATGGAGAATGTGAAACGCTTTATTGAAAGAAGTTCATTATCCAGGTGTTATGAATACATAATACATTTATTGTAATTATGATAATTGACGATGACGGGACTGGCTTCCTCTCTCACATCAAACATACCTGCAGATGAGAGACAGGTGGATAGAGAGAGTGCATGAATAAGCCCTGTTTTTCTTTTATTCTAACACAGTCAGTCATCATAATCATCAGGAGGTGAAATTCAAAACTGACCTTGGATCATTAACTCTGGGACTACTACATCTGTCTGTATTTCAATGTAAGCATCTCTTTAATAATACTTCCTGTTGTCCCGACCAAGTGACCTCTAGCCTATGACCATGCTGTGCCCCCTGTGTCAGCCAGTTCAGATGCGGGAGTGGTTCACCAAAGCAGGTGATATAATCTAGAGGATTTAGGGAGAAGGGGGAGAGGGATGAAGTGAAGAAGAGAGATGGTTATTGTGTGTGTGTGTGGTCTCACCTGGTGTCCACACTAAGTGGCTACAGAGTACTTTATGCTGAAAAACAGACACATGAGGACAAACAATAGAAGATAATGTCAATAGAAGATACTGTATGTGACGCAGACACCTATCGGAGTGTACCTGAAACATTTAAATATAGAGGGCTGTGTCTCACCACTTGGTTATTGCAAGGCTAACCCCCAGGGAAATCAGAACTTGGCAGCAACAGATAGTCCAGTGAAAATGGTTTATGTGGTGTAAATCTGAAAATTAGCAGCTGACATCTTATGGGTTTTTTAATTAATGCATGTCAGACAGGTTGCATGTACAACAAGACAGGCAGAGATGAAGAGAGAAAAAGAACACAGAACAGTTTAATTACCTCTGCTTATGGACACTTTACCCAGCAATAAAGCTTCCACGGCATGTTCCTCGGACAGTGAACATCTGGCAATATCTACATTTTCGACCCCTTGATCAGCTTAGCATAGTAGGAAACTGTATTATGAAATATATATATATATATAATATATATATATATATATGAATCAGAATTGTATTAGAGATCTCTCTTTTCAAACAGGCAGTACATCCATCTCACATCTTACCTAACAGGGACAACACAATTAAGCACTGCAGTGTTCCGCTAACAGGCGCTATTTGGCTAAGTCCACCTGCAGCCATTACATCGCATTACATAGCATTCCACCTGCAGAGCATATCCTCTATAATGTGATCTAGAGCTCTTGTGTCTGTCCTACAGTACAATGCCCAAGCTAATGATGATCTAATACAGCTGGCTGAAACGTCATTAGGCTGGCGGCCAGGTAGAACATCTCTATTATACAGTTATACCCCTCCTCGCTGTCAGGCCTTAACTACAGACAAGAAAGTGAAGGGGTAAGATCTTACCCCCTAGGAGATCTGTTTCGCTTATCCCCTCTTCCTTTCTTGCTTTCTTTCTCTATTTTTCGTTTTACCCTCTCTTTCTCATCATCTCTCTTCCTCTCTCTTCTTCTCTCTCTCTCTCTCTCTCCTCTCTCTCTCTCCTCTCTCTCTCTCTCTCTCTCTCTCTCTCTCTCATCCTCACTCTCTCTCTCATCTCTCAATCTTTCTCTCTCGTCGTCCCATCTCTCTCTCAATCTCTCTCTCGTCCTCTCTCTCTCTCTCTCATCTCTCGTCTTCTTTCTCTCTCAATCTTTCTCTCTCTCTCTCATCTCTTTCTCTCGTCCTCTCTCTCTCTCGTCCTCTCTCTCATCCTCTCTCTCTCTTCTCCCCTTCTCTAGTACTCATAGTTATTAAATTAAACATTCATGGCCTGTCTACTTTGATTAGTCTCAAGCCTGTGAGTAGAGGCTCCAGTCCACCCTGCAGTGTAGCCCAGTGAATTCTAGTTACCCTGAATCTGATCTATGGGACGGAAAATGGAGAGGGAGTATGTTGGGAGGGCGCTAGTCATTTAGATTGAAGTGTGTATATCCTTACTGCTGTGGTAACTTAAATACAGCACTGTACGTACTGTATATGCATTAAGAATGCAGCCAGGGAACTTGAATGGAAAGCTTGCAAAGAATCCCAATACGTTTACATTGGATGTGGCTTATGAGGACAGTGATCATTTGACCGTTGTGTTGTTCTTTGTTGTGTTTGTTTTTTGTTGTTTTTTGTGTGTTGGTGTTTGTCTGGGTGCCATCTTGTTATAACTGCTCCCTCTCAGGGGTTCTACACTTGTTGTTTTACTTGTTGCTTGTTGGCACCCCAAATTACAGCCTGTAAAACATGGTTTTTTTGCATATGTTTGAAAATGTTCATTCTCAAATTACCCATGACCCTTTCTCACGAAGAAAGAACAAAAGAAAATGGATGGACTTTTTTCCTGATGATGTTATTGGCCCGACACTTTTAAATGAGGTGGGAGGGAGAGAAATTTTGTGCTAAGTGGCAAAGGCCTAATCTACTGCACACTGTGCTGAAAAAAAAGAGCTGTTCTGTGTTGGGATCATTTATACTCCCCCTTTGAAGTGCGTCCAAATCCCTTTCATTGTGCCCCTGAAAGATTAATTACAGAAAACCAGATCAATCAGTTAAATCCACAACAGGAAAATTATTTTTGGAAAACCAATTTTTACTACTTGGCCTCTCTCTCTCTCTCTCTCTCTCTCTCTCTCTCTCTCTCTCTCGAACTGAATATCTAAGGAAAAATAAAGAGGAAATAACTGGACTTCGGCATGCTAACAATGTAATAGTAGGAATAGTTTGGGGCTCTCCCTAGTTATCAGTCAGTCAATCAATCAATCAAACTCTTTATAACGTCCCTTTTACATCAGCAGATGTCACAAAGTGCTTATACAGAAACCAGCCTAAAACCCCAAACAGCAAGCAATTCAGATGTAGAAGCACAGTGGCTAGGAAAAACTCCCTAGAAAGGTAGGAACCTAGGACCAAACCTAGAGAAGAACCAGGCTCTGAGGGGTGAAACCTCTCAGTTTGTCATTACAGCATGTCTGCCTACTGAACCTTCAGTACATGCTCTGTGTGTGTTTGTGGGCATGGAGGAATGGCTAACCAAACGTTTTAAACTTTGTAATCAGACTATGGTTTTCTCCAGTGTAATTTAGCTCCAGACAGCCCTCTCTGTGCCCGACATAGGGAGGGCTGGTGTGTTTGATGTGTTCTGTCTGTTCTTTCAAACCCAGCTGGGCCTGGGTCTAAAAGTCAAGGGTGGTCAATTCTGGTCCAGATTTAAGGGTGGTCTGCTCAAGCCCAGATTTATTAAGACACCTGATTCAGATAATGATGGTCTCTAAAATGAATATGGTGATTAGTTCATTTGATTAGGTGTGTTTGTGCTGAGCTGGAACACAAAACCTGCAGCTACTGCATACCCTAAGGGTTACGCTGAGTTGGCCACATGTGGTCTATGGCGGCCGTGATCTTTTTATTAGCCAATAGGGGGCGATGTGTGTATAATTACTCTTTGGTCAATTAATAGAAGCTCTTGTCCAGAGCCACTTACAATAAGTGTATTGAACCACATCCTCTCTTTCTTCCTGTTCCTCCTCCTGTTCCTCTCCCTGCAGGTGACGGTGGTGCTTCAGGAGTGTGCGATGAAAATGAAAGGGCTGATGCCAGCTGAGCTGCGACAGGAGCTGGAGGACACCATCTCCCTCTCAAGTCTCAGGTAGGAACAAGTCCTGCATGGGACACTATA
>NW_022263673.1:0-10000 GCF_002021735.2 Oncorhynchus kisutch
TACACCTGCTCTATCCCGGGTGTGTGGGATTGGTGGTGGCTCATTTTGTGTGTGTGTGTGTGTGTGTGTGTGTCCCTACAGAATGTGACGGTGTGTATGACGTCAGTTTCAGGTCATCTGTTGGGTCTGGAGTTCAAGGCTCAGTTCCAGAAATGGTGAGATTTATGACTTCTGTCATCGTACGACACCTCCTATAGTGCTCTCTCTCTGCGTGTGTAACTGTGTGTGTGTGTGTGTGTGTGTGTGTGTGTTCCAGGCACAGCTGTAATCCTGTCCTGTTGTTTGATGCGGAGGTGGAGAAGTATTGTCCTGAGAACTTTGTTCAGATCAAGGTAGTCTAGTTGAACGTACTGTTACTGTCTTCTGTCTTGAACTGTTACTGTCTTCTGTCTTGAACTGTTTCTGTCTTGAACTGTTACTGTCTTCTGTCTTGAAATGTTACTGTCTTGAACTGTTACTGTCTTCTGTCTTGAACTGTTACTGTCTTCTGTCTTGAACTGTTACTGTCTTCTGTCTTGAACTGTTACTGTCTTCTGTCTTGAAATGTTACTGTTTTCTGTCTTGAACTGTTACTGTCTTCTGTCTTGAAATGTTACTGTTTTCTGTCTTGAAATCTTACTGTGGTTCTCTGACACTTCCTTTGATTGGACTCATTGGCATGTTGTTCAATGCTGCAATCATGCACTGACATAGAAAGTTTTCTGAAAGAGTTTCTGAAAGACATAGAAAGAGTTTCTGAAAGACAGAGAAAGATTTCTGAAAGAGTTTCTGAAAGACAGAGAAGTCGTTTCTGAAAGAGTTTCTGAAAGACAGAGAAAGAGTTTCTGAAGGACAGAGAAAGAGTTTCTGAAAGACAGAGAAAGAGTTCTGAAAGACAGAGAAAGAGTTTCTGAAAGACAGAGAAAGAGTTTCTGAAAGACAGAGAAGAGTTTCTGAAAGACAGAGAGTTTCTGAAAGAGTTTCTGAAAGACATAGAAAGAGTTTCTGAAAGACAGAGAGAGAGTTTCTGAAAGAGTTTCTGAAAGACAGAGAAAGAGTTTCTGAAAGACAGAGAAAGAGTTTCTGAAGAAAGAGAAAGAGTTTCTGAAAGAGTTTCTGAAAGACAGAGAAAGAGTTCTGAAAGACAGAAACAAACAAGCTTCTCAGTCTGATGTGTGGGTGTCTCTCCCTGTGTGTGTGGGTGGTGTGTCTCTCTGTGTGTGTGTCTCGCTGTGTGTCTGTGTGTGTCCTCTCCCTGTGTGTGTGTGTGTGTGTGTGTGTGGGGGGGGGGGGGGGGGGGGGGGGGGGTGTCTCTCTGTGTGTCTCCTAGCGGACCTTAGAGAGAGAGGTGAGTCAGTGCCAGGCGGCTTGTCATCTGGACAGATTGTGACAGGAGAGGGAGAGAACATCGGCTTTGAGGTGATGACGTCTGCAAGCAGGTACACACACACACACACACTTGTGCACCTCTGGCTGGATAATGTGTGTTGTGATAGCAGTTGCCCCTCTCTCTGTGTGTGTTCCAGTCAAGCCCAGTGTGCAGGTGTTCCGTGCTCGGTTCTCTGAGATCACTCCCAACTCTATCAGGAGAGCATGTGACATGTTAACGGAACCAGACGGCAACGTCAGTGATGCTGTGGACGTTCGTCAGGAGCTGGACCTCAGGATAGGTAACACACACTACACACACACACTACACACTACACACACTACACACTACACACACACACTACACACTACACACACACACACACTACACACTACACACACACTACACACACTAACCAGACGGCAACGTCAGTGATGCTGTGGACGTCCGTCAGGAGCTGGACCTCAGGATAGGTAACACACACTACACACACACACTACACACTACACACACACACACTACACACTACACACACTACACACTACACACTACACACTACACACACACACACACTACACACTACACACACTACACACTACACACACTACACACTACACACACACTACACACACTAACCAGACGGCAACGTCAGTGATGCTGTGGACGTCCGTCAGGAGCTGGACCTCAGGATAGGTAACACCACACACTACACACACACACACACACTACACACACACTACACACTACACACACTACACTACCAACACACTATACACCACACACTACACACTACACACACTATACACTACACACTACACACACTACACACTACACACACACACTATACACTACACACTACACACTACACACACTACACACACTACACACTACACACACATACACACACACCAAACACCACACACACTACACACACACACTATACACTACACACTATACACTACACACTACACACTACACACACTACACACTACACACTATACACTACACACTACACACACTACACACTACACACACTACACACACACACTATACACTACACACTACACACACATACACACACACCAAACACCACACACACACCCACTAGGGCTCTAAATCTACATTGAGTACGGAATCCAGACATTAAAACTGAATTCAACAATATGTAAACATGTATTGATCTTAGTAGGGAATCAACTAGATGTATTGATCTTAGTAGGGAATCAACTAGATGTATTGATCTTAGTAGGGAATCAACTAGATGTATTGATCTTAGTAGGGAATCAACTAGATGTATTGATCTTAGTAGGGAATCAACTAGATGTATTGATCTTAGTAGGGAATCAACTAGATGTATTGATCTTAGTAGGGAATCAATTAGATGTATTGATCTTAGTAGGGAATCAACTAGATGTATTGATCTTAGTAGGGAATCAATTAGATGTATTGATCTTAGTAGGGAATCAACTAGATGTATTGATCTTAGTAGGGAATCAACTAGATGTATTGATCTTAGTAGGGAATCAACTAGATGTATTGATCTTAGTAGGGAATCAACTAGATGTATTGATCTTAGTAGGGAATCAACTAGATGTATTGATCTTTGTAGGGAATCAATTAGATGTATTGATCTTAGTAGGGAATCAACTAGATGTATTGATCTTAGTAGGGAATCAATTAGATGTATTGATCTTAGTAGGGAATCAACTAGATGTATTGATCTTAGTAGGGAATCAACTAGATGTATTGATCTTAGTAGGGAATCAACTAGATGTATTGATCTTAGTAGGGAATCAACTAGATGTATTGACGTTAGTAGGGAATCAATTAGATGTATTGATCTTAGTAGGGAATCAATTAGATGTATTGATCTTAGTAGGGAATCAATTAGATGTATTGATCTTAGTAGGGAATCAATTAGATGTATTGATCTTAGTAGGGAATCAACTAGATGTATTGACGTTAGTAGGGAATCAACTAGATGTATTGATCTTAGTAGGGAATCAACTAGATGTATTGATCTTAGTAGGGAATCAACTAGATGTATTGATCTTAGTAGGGAATCAACTAGATGTATTGATCTTAGTAGGGAATCAACTAGATGTATTGATCTTAGTAGGGAATCAACTAGATGTATTGATCTTAGTAGGGAATCAACTAGATGTATTGACGTTAGTAGGGAATCAATTAGATGTATTGATCTTAGTAGGGAATCAATTAGATGTATTGATCTTAGTAGGGAATCAATTAGATGTATTGATCTTATTAGGGAATCAATTAGATGTATTGATCTTAGTAGGGAATCAACTAGATGTATTGACGTTAGTAGGGAATCAACTAGATGTATTGATCTTAGTAGGGAATCAACTAGATGTATTGATCTTAGTAGGGAATCAACTAGATGTATTGATCTTAGTAGGGAATCAACTAGATGTATTGATCTTAGTAGGGAATCAACTAGATGTATTGATCTTAGTAGGGAATCAACTAGATGTATTGATCTTAGTAGGGAATCAACTAGATGTATTGAACTTAGTAGGGAATCAACTAGATGTATTGAACTTAGTAGGGAATCAACTAGATGTATTGATCTTAGTAGGGAATCAATTAGATGTCTTGATCTTAGTAGGGAATCAACTAGATGTATTGGCATTAGTAGGGAATCAATTAGATGTATTGATCTTAGTAGGGAATCAACTAGATGTATTGACGTTAGTAGGGAATCAATTAGATGTATTGATCTTAGTAGGGAATCACTAGATGTTTTGAACTTAGTAGCGAATCAACTAGATGTATTGATCTTAGTAGGGAATCAACTAGATGTATTGATCTTGGTAGGGAATCAACTAGATGTATTGATCTTAGTAGGGAATCAACTAGATGTATTGACGTTAGTAGGGAATCAATTAGATGTATTGAACTTAGTAGGGAATCAACTAGATGTATTGACGTTAGTAGGGAATCAACTAGATGTATTGACGTTAGTAGGGAATCAACTAGATGTATTGACGTTAGTAGGGAATCAACTAGATGTATTGACGTTAGTAGGGAATCAACTAGATGTATTGAACTTAGTAGGGAATCAACTAGATGTATTGACGTTAGTAGGGAATCAACTAGATGTATTGATCTTAGTAGGGAATCAACTAGATGTATTGACGTTAGTAGGGAATCAACTAGATGTATTGACGTTAGTAGGGAATCAACTAGATGTATTGAACTTAGTAGGGAATCAACTAGATGTATTGACGTTAGTAGGGAATCAACTAGATGTATTGACGTTAGTAGGGAATCAACTAGATGTATTGACGTTAGTAGGGAATCAACTAGATGTATTGACGTTAGTAGGGAATCAACTAGATGTATTGACGTTAGTAGGGAATCAACTAGATGTATTGACGTTAGTAGGGAATCAACTAGATGTATTGACGTTAGTAGGGAATCAACTAGATGTATTGATCTTAGTAGGGAATCAATTAGATGTATTGATCTTAGTAGGGAATCAACTAGATGTATTGACGTTAGTAGGGAATCAACTAGATGTATTGATCTTAGTAGGGAATCAATTAGATGTATTGATCTTAGTAGGGAATCAACTAGATGTATTGATCTTAGTAGGGAATCAATTAGATGTATTGACGTTAGTAGGGAATCAATTAGATGTATTGACGTTAGTAGGGAATCAACTAGATGTATTGACGTTAGTAGGGAATCAACTAGATGTATTGACGTTAGTAGGGAATCAATTAGATGTATTGACGTTAGTAGGGAATCAATTAGATGTATTGATCTTAGTAGGGAATCAATTAGATGTATTGACGTTAGTAGGGAATCAACTAGATTTATTGATCTTAGTAGGGAATCAACTAGATGTATTGATCTTAGTAGGGAATCAACTAGATGTATTGACGTTAGTAGGGAATCAATTAGATGTATTGATCTTAGTAGGGAATCAACTAGATGTATTGACGTTAGTAGGGAATCAATTAGATGTATTGACGTTAGTAGGGAATCAATTAGATGTATTGACGTTAGTAGGGAATCAATTAGATGTATTGACGTTAGTAGGGAATCAATTAGATGTATTGACGTTAGTAGGGAATCAATTAGATGTATTGACGTTAGTAGGGAATCAATTAGATGTATTGATCTTAGTAGGGAATCAACTAGATGTATTGATCTTAGTAGGGAATCAACTAGATGTATTGATCTTAGTAGGGAATCAACTAGATGTATTGACGTTAGTAGGGAATCAACTAGATGTATTGATCTTAGTAGGGAATCAACTAGATGTATTGACGTTAGTAGGGAATCAACTAGATGTATTGACGTTAGTAGGGAATCAACTAGATGTATTGATCTTAGTAGGGAATCAACTAGATGTATTGACGTTAGTAGGGAATCAACTAGATGTATTGAACTTAGTAGGGAATCAACTAGATGTATTGAACTTAGTAGGGAATCAACTAGATGTATTGACATTAGTAGGGAATCAACTAGATGTATTGACGTTAGTAGGGAATCAACTAGATGTATTGACATTAGTAGGGAATCAACTAGATGTATTGATCTTAGTAGGGAATCAACTAGATGTATTGAACTTAGTAGGGAATCAACTAGATGTATTGACGTTAGTAGGGAATCAACTAGATGTATTGACGTTAGTAGGGAATCAATTAGATGTATTGAACTTAGTAGGGAATCAACTAGATGTATTGAACTTAGTAGGGAATCAACTAGATGTATTGATCTTAGTAGGGAATCAACTAGATGTATTGACGTTAGTAGGGAATCAACTAGATGTATTGACGTTAGTAGGGAATCAATTAGATGTATTGACGTTAGTAGGGAATCAACTAGATGTATTGACGTTAGTAGGGAATCAACTAGATGTATTGATCTTAGTAGGGAATCAACTAGATGTATTGATCTTAGTAGGGAATCAACTAGATGTATTGACGTTAGTAGGGAATCAACTAGATGTATTGACGTTAGTAGGGAATCAACTAAATGTATTGACGTTAGTAGGGAATCAACCAGATGTATTGACGTTAGTAGGGAATCAACTAGATGTATTGATCTTAGTAGGGAATAAACTAGATGTATTGACGTTAGTAGGGAATCAACTAGATGTATTGACTTTAGTAGGGAATCAATTAGATGTATTGACGTTAGTAGGGAATCAACTAGATGTATTGACGTTAGTAGGGAATCAATTAGATGTATTGATCTTAGTAGGGAATCAACTAGATGTATTGAACTTAGTAGGGAATCAACTAGATGTATTGAACTTAGTAAGGAATCAACTAAATGTATTGAACTTAGTAGGGAATCAACTAAATATATTGAACTTAGTAGGGAATCAACTAAATATATTGAACTTAGTAGGGAATCAACTAAATGTATTGAACTTAGTAGGGAATCAACTAAATGTATTGAACTTAGTAGGGAATCAACTAGATGTATTGAACTTAGTAGGGAATCAACTAAATGTATTGAACTTAGTAGGGAATCAACTAGATGTATTGACGTTAGTAGGGAATCAACTAGATGTATTGAACTTAGTAGGGAATCAACTAGATGTATTGATCTTAGTAGGGAATCAACTAGATGTATTGACGTTAGTAGGGAATCAACTAAATGTATTGAACTTAGTAGGGAATCAACTAGATGTATTGAACTTAGTAGGGAATCAACCAGATGTATTGAACTTAGTAGGGAATCAACTAAATGTATTGACGTTAGTAGGGAATCAATTAGATGTATTGAACTTAGTAGGGAATCAACTAGATGTATTGACGTTAGTAGGGAATCAACTAAATGTATTGACGTTAGTAGGGAATCAATTAGATGTATTGAACTTAGTAGGGAATCAACTAGATGTATTGACGTTAGTAGGGAATCAACTAAATGTATTGACGTTAGTAGGGAATCAATTAGATGTATTGAACTTAGTAGGGAATCAACTAGATGTATTGACGTTAGTAGGGAATCAACTAGATGTATTGATCTTAGTAGGGAATCAACTAAATGTATTGACGTTAGTAGGGAATCAACCAGATGTATTGATCTTAGTAGGGAATCAACTAAATGTATTGACGTTAGTAGGGAATCAACTAAATGTATTGACGTTAGTAGGGAATCAACTAAATGTATTGACGTTAGTAGGGAATCAACTAGATGTATTGACGTTAGTAGGGAATCAACTAGATGTATTGACGTTAGTAGGGAATCAACTAGATGTATTGACGTTAGTAGGGAATCAACTAGATGTATTGACGTTAGTAGGGAATCAACCAGATGTATTGATCTTAGTAGGGAATCAACTAAATGTATTGACGTTAGTAGGGAATCAACTAAATGTATTGACGTTAGTAGGGAATCAACTAGATGTATTGACGTTAGTAGGGAATCAACTAGATGTATTGACGTTAGTAGGGAATCAACTAGATGTATTGACGTTAGTAGGGAATCAACTAGATGTATTGAACTTAGTAGGGAATCAACTAAATATATTGACGTTAGTAGGGAATCAACTAGATGCAACTTTCTGAAACAGGAATGTGTGTGTGTGTGTGTGTGTGTCTGTAGCCGTTAGCAACATGATGCTAATGCTAACCTTCTTCCGATAGAGTTAAATGGGAACTACACAGTAGTCTATGGCTACATGGCAGAATATCGTCTTTTGTTATTTGCATCAATTTCGCAAACTCTGCAATCACATTATTGCTACAGAAACGTGGCTAACAGAAACGTGGCTAACAGAAACGTGGCTAACCAAACAGAAACGTGGCTAACAGAAACGTGGCTAACAGAAACGTGGCTAACCAAACAGAAACGTGGCTAACAGAAACGTGGCTAACCAAACAGAAACGTGGCTAACAGAAACGTGGCTAACCTAACAGAAACGTGGCTAACAGAAACGTGGCTAACCTAACAGAAACGTGGCTAACCTAACAGAAACGTGGCTAACAGAAACGTGGCTAACCTAACAGAAACGTGGCTAACAGAAACGTGGCTAACCAAACAGAAACGTGGCTAACCAAACAGAAACGTGGCTAACCTAACAGAAACGTGGCTAACCAAACAGGAACGTGGCTAACCAAACAGAAACGTGGCTAACCAAACAGAAACGTGGCTAACCAAACAGAAACGTGGCTAACCAAACAGAAACGTGGCTAACGTGGCTAACCTAACAGAAACGTGGCTAACCAAACAGGAACGTGGCTAACCAAACAGGAACGTGGCTAACCAAACAGAAACGTGGCTAACCAAACAGAAACGTGGCTAACAGAAACGTGGCTAACAGAAACGTGGCTAACCAAACAGAAACGTGGCTAACAGAAACGTGGCTAACCTAACAGAAACGTGGCTAACCAAACAGGAACGTGGCTAACCAAACAGGAACGTGGCTAACCAAACAGAAACGTGGCTAACCAAACAGAAACGTGGCTAACCAAACAGAAACGTGGCTAACGTGGCTAACCTAACAGAAACGTGGCTAACCAAACAGGAACGTGGCTAACCAAACAGGAACGTGGCTAACCAAACAGAAACGTGGCTAACCAAACAGAAACGTGGCTAACAGAAACGTGGCTAACAGAAACGTGGCTAACCAAACAGAAACGTGGCTAACAGAAACGTGGCTAACCTAACAGAAACGTGGCTAACCAAACAGGAACGTGGCTAACCAAACAGGAACGTGGCTAACCAAACAGAAACGTGGCTAACCTAACAGAAACGTGGCTAACCTAACAGAAACGTGGCTAACCTAACAGAAACGTGGCTAACCTAACAGAAACGTGGCTAACAGAAAAGTGGCTAACAGAAACGTGGCTAACCAAACAGAAACGTGGCTAACAGAAACGTGGCTAACCTAACAGAAACGTGGCTAACAGAAACGTGGCTAACAGAAACGTGGCTAACCTAACAGAAACAGGTCTCTTCCAGATGGGCACTTGCATTAAAGGGTAACTACACCCTGTTTCAAACAATATTATTATTTATTTATTTAAAAAAGTGTTATTTTTGAGAAAACCTTAAACAACGGAGAAAAACGGAATCAGGACTCTAAAAAACACACAGCTATATGCTGATTAAACAGTCAGTTCACACAGCTATATACTGATTAAACAGTCAGTTCACACAGCTATATACTGATTAAACAGTCAGTTCACACAGCTATATACTGATTAAACAGTCAGTTCACACAGCTATATACTGATTAAACAGTCAGTTCACACACAGCTATATACTGATTAAACAGTCAGTTCACACAGCTATATACTGATTAAACAGTCAGTTCACACAGCTATATACTGATTAAACAGTCAGTTCACACAGCTATATACTGATTAAACAGTCAGTTCACACAGCTATATACTGATTAAACAGTCAGTTCACACAGCTATATACTGATTAAACAGTCAGTTCACACACAGCTATATACTGATTAACAGTCAGTTCACACAGCTATATACTGATTAAACAGTCAGTTCACACACAGCTATATACTGATTAAACAGTCAGTTCACACACAGCTATATGCTGATTAAACAGTCAGTTCACACACAGCTATATACTGATTAAACAGTCAGTTCACACACAGCTATATACTGATTAAACAGTCAGTTCACACAAGCTATATACTGA